>NW_010413317.1:0-252 GCF_000710305.1 Buceros rhinoceros silvestris | reverse complement strand
AAAATCCCGCGGGCCAAAAGCCCCCCCTGCCACAGCCGAGCCCCCACACAGCTACTCGTAAGGGGAATTCCTGTTTGGCGCAGCACCGCACCGCTTCCCCGGAGAACCCTTTTTTTTCCGCTCCCCGGGAAACCCAAGGGGGGGGGAGCCAGGCCCGGCCCCCGGCCTTCCGTAACCGTACACTACTTCGGCCGAGGAACAACCAAGCGGATTTCTGGCGGGGTCACCGCACACACAGTCCGCACCCGCGGC
>NW_010413316.1:30561-34642 GCF_000710305.1 Buceros rhinoceros silvestris | reverse complement strand
GTGGCAGTTGGTCAGAGATACGTGGGAATATGTCTATTGGTCAGAGTCCTATGGGACCAAGGCTATAGAGCTGGGACCATGGAGCCATGGCCATGGGGCAAGGACCTTGGGACTGTGGCTATGGGGTGGGAGCCATAGGGACACGGGATGGGTGGTCACAGGGCCATGGCAATGAGGTGGGAGCCATGAGTATACAGCTATGGGGTGGTGTAGTTACATGGAACAGAGCTATGGGGAGGGGGGCGGTGAGCATCACTATAATGTCCATCACTATAATGTAGGGGGACACAGAGACAGCTATGGAATGGAATTGCTATGGGTCAGGGAGACACTGGGATGTGGCTATATGGCCACATGGGGTCATGGAGGACATGACAGTGGAGTGGGGAGAACATGGAGATGTGGAAATGGGGTAGGGGGGATACGGAGCATGTATATGGCATGATGGGTACATGGGGACCATACAGAGATCACTGGCACTGTATAGATCATGTGAGACCAATGTGGGCCACACGGGCTGTTACAGACCGTGTGGAGACCACGTGGTGCAGAGGGCTTCCTGCACCTTGGTGGGAAAGGCCTGACAACAAATGGAGTAATAAAGTAGCTGTTTTCATGGTATAGAATAAAAAAGAAGACTAGAGATCACAAGTAAATCTTAGGCCCCTGCAGATGCTGGGCACATCTCCCCAGGTAGGATTGGTGCAGCTTGCTGTGGCAAAATCTATCCAGGGTCCACCCGTGCTGCAGGAAAAAGGGATGCCCTGCCTCCGAAGGGGGGTAAGATTTACTTGCTCTCTATAGTCCCCTTTTTATTCTGTCTCGTTAAAACAGCTACTTTATGATGCCACTTGTGGTTGGAGCTTTCTCACCAAGCTTCAGAAAGACTCCTTGTAGAGAGGACAGTCCCGGCACAAAGTCCAGGTCACTCAGACACGTACATGTCTGCAGCTGGATGCCTGCGAGCTCTTTGTCGATAAAACTCATCACTGGGCCAGGTGACAATCGGAGCTACAACTATGGCTAGATCCATATCTGGTGTTAGGTGTTATCTGAATGTCCTGGAGGAGTGTGAAGCTGGGCAGAGGCCCCGTGGTCTCGTCCTTCCATTTTTCCATCCTGGACAAAACAAGTGGTTACCTCCACGCATGAAGGTGGACATTGACGGACTCTGTGCCATTAACATGAGCAATGAGCTTGTCTACAGTTGTCACCACATGCATGTCTACACCAATGATGTCACATAAAAACCTAAGTATAAATATGGTCCCAACATCGACCCCAAACTGGGACACGAGAAGGCTCAGAACCAGACCGACGGATGGATTGACGAATTCGCTCTCCTCTCCACCCCTGCACTGGGAACGCCTCGTGGGTCAGATTCTCTGCCTCAGCCTATGCTGAGTGACACTGTTCTCCCCGGGTGTATTTTGTATTTTGTATGGCAGTAATCGCGATTTTACTCACTTCTAATGCACCGTTTGTGCATTCATGGCTTATTGTACCGCGCAGCCGGGCTGCGACAGGCAGGTTGTGAGCTCTCGGTACCAGACCTGTGCGGTCTCTCTGGTAAATCAGCCATAGCTCTGCAGTTCGTTTATCAACGGCAATACCAAAAGAACCTGTAAATGTTGCTCTTGTAAATAAACCATAACTGTCATTATTCGTTGCCCCCCGCCCCTCCCCTCAGTTGCGCTTCTCTTGCATATTTGGTGTTGGCCTCAAGACCGGTTTCGTTTCCCCTCTTTTTGCAACACTCTTGTGCTGTCTCTTCTCCCCACTCCAGTTGCAAAACATCACCCTATTTCGCAAGAGCTGAGATGAAGCCATTTCCCCATGAAGTGACCAGAGACAAGAAAGAAAACCCAAAAGCCCTGATAGCTTTTCTCCTAAGAGCCACAGGATTCTAAGACCAGTTCATCACGGGTGCCCAGCCCTAGGCAGATGACTGGGACATGCTAGTTCTGTTCAACCATCCCAGCTCTGCCTGCAGTTGTGTCTGCAGAAACACAAACTGTGGGGCAGAGTGTGGCTTGTGACAACGAGGGCATATCAGGACCCAAAAGAAGCCACCCAGCTGCTCAGTGCTGCTGGCCAAAGCCCTCCTCTGAAGAAGCCCTGCTTGAGCCGAGGAAGGAGGGAGTCAAGAAGGACGCGATGCGGCCCATAACCCACGTGCCTGCCTTGGGTGACTGCCAGGTCTGTGTGGGCTCCCAGAGGGCAACATGAGGTGTAGGATGGAGGGAGTCAAGAAGGACACGATGCTGCCCATAACCCACGTGCCTGCCTTGGGTGACTGCCAGGTCTGTGTGGGCTCCCAGAGGGCAACATGAGGTGTCCAGAGACTCCACGGAGATGTTATGCAGCTATTTCTCTTGTAGGTGTTTGGCTGGTGGCACAGAGTAAGGCTACACCAAGTGAGTATCACTGGGAGGTAGACGGGGAGTTTGGATACACCTCTGGTCCTCCACCCATCTCCCAGGGCTCTTCCCCAGCTCTCGTGAGAACAAGACTCACCCTTGCGTAGAGACGGCAGGGCCGCCCGGCGCTGGGCACTCCCTGCGTCTGGCAGCGTCTCCCTCCCTGTGCAACCCCCCACAATCTCCATCTTCCTGAAGCCGCATGGGGGGATCCCACCAGAGGGCTCCACCCCCATCTGCTGCAACTGCCACATGACAGTGGGGACTTCATGCTGTATGAGAACGACCAGCAGCTCCATACCCTGGAGCTGCATGGTGGCAGGGCCAGGTTCTCCACTCTAACGCCACCCAAGAGGACAGAGGTGCCTACAGCTGCCTTACCTGGATGGAGGCACTGAGCTGGCTCGCAGTGGATGTCACGGAGCAAGGTGAGGGATGTGCTGTTACCCCTTCACGTGAAGTCGGATGCCCCATGGGCAGACTGGGAAGCACACAGCCCCTCACCTTCCCCAGCCACGTGACGGACAAGGTTTTTCCTCTCTTTCCTGGCTTGGAGAGGTGGGGACTGTCTTCACCTCTGCCCGAGTCAGGTGGTGAGGGTATGAAGATCCTCCACCATGTCCAGGTCCTGCACACCTTCTTACACCCTCTCTTCTCCCCTCCGAGTTCCATCTCCCCAGATCCATCCTCTCAGTCCCGCTTGGGCACGAGGTGGCTGCAGGATCTTACGTGATTTTCCGTTGCACCATCCCACGCTCCAGCGCTGGCTGTTCCCTGTACCGGGAGGGCCAGGTCAAAGCCCTCAACTTACTGTGAAAGGAACAAGATGATTTCAACATCTCCCGTGTGCCTAAAGGCAGCTACAGCTGCCTGTGTTTCACCGAGGCGCTTCATTCCAATGGTCTATTGTCAGCAAGACCCTGGATTTGGTGGTGAGAGGTGAGACGTCCCCCCAGCCACATCCTGCTCTTCCCTTCCTCCCTGGCATCTGCCATGTCTTGGGGCAACTAGGAACAAGGATGTGGGGGAAGAAAGCAGCTGTCATAGTGGGTCCAAGCAGAGGATTACAGCTTCCCTCGGATGAGTCTGTGCCTTGCCAGCTCCCCAGATAACCCATACGCCCTCAGACACGGGGCTGCTAGGCTACCAGTGGGGGGGGCAAGGGGCAGGGGTCACCTATGCCAGCAGCTACCAGCCCCATGGACAGTCACACACCTTGGCACCGTCTGGCTCCCAGTGGCAGGTGAAGGGCCAGGGCCTGTTCTCCCAGTCTTTGGTGCCACTGGGTGGGGTCACAGGTCAGAGGCTGTGGAAAGGGGGTGTCCCAGGAGGCAGGGGTGAGGGAGCTAGAGCCGACAGGAGCCCGTGCAGCTCCCTTTGCTCTCTGTGAACTTCCCTTTACCCTTCTTTAGCCCACGAGCTTCCCAGCGTCCAGGTGCCGGTTTGCCCTGGGAGCCCCGTGTGTACCCATTCTGTCCCTTTGGGTCCCCTGTTGCCCCCAGGGGACTCCTTTGGCCTGGGGGCTCCTGCCAGGGGCTCCCACTAACTGTCCCTTCCTGCCCCCTGCAGATTACACCTGGAGCAATACGGTGAGCCTGGCCGTGGTCCTGGTCCTGCTGGGGCTAACTGTGGCTGGGGCCAGGCATAGGAGGGGAGGGGGC
>NW_010413316.1:28287-30450 GCF_000710305.1 Buceros rhinoceros silvestris | reverse complement strand
GGTCCAGGCATAGGAGTGGAGGGGCCAGCATGTTCCCCTCACGCAGAGCTCCTGCTGACTGGGACCAGTAAGGGAACATGGGCATTCCCCTCTCCCAGGCTCACAGTGGGATAAGTAAACCGCCTCGCCCTCACCCCATCCGATTGTCTCTGAGAGATGCCATGGAATGGGCAGGGTTTGGGTGGGCTCTGGGGTGATCCCCCCCCACCCCGGTGTCTCTGTGGGTCTGTTTCTGTCTGTCAGAGGCAGGAACAAGCGCCTTTCCCCAGGGGAGGCAGCAGAGCCGAATGACCAATCTCCAGCTGCACGGACTTCCATTGCTCATATTCGTTTATTATTTCAAAACACTGACGAAACACATCACACCGTGATCTATATATATAAACTTACTTTTATAGGGATATAAATTTATATATATAGGACCTTTAAACCTGTTTTCTCAGGACACAAAGTTCCAGAATAGCTTCACTGGCTACAACAAAAGTGTATTCGTTATGAAAACACAAAGACGAGGTGCAAATATCAAAAAAGCCGGAAAAAGAAATTAAAAATGGAGTGCAAAATGAATGAAAGTGCAAAAAAGCTTTTGTTATCATAATCACACTCCTTCCAAAACAGGCCCCCTCTCTCCTACCTCCAAGGCTGAGTCTCAGGCACCAGAGGGAAGAGGTGGATTGGAGGAAGGGAGCTGGGCCGCAGCGCTCAGGTCTCTCCTTCTCCTCTGCACCAAGGCGTCCCCTCCCAGAGGTTACGGAGCGAGAGGCAGAGAAGCAGAAGTGGCCAGGTCACATCCCTCTTGTGGCTCCCTCCTCTTCTCCAACACCCCCCACTGAACTCACACCCCCCGATCTGTCTCTGCAGGCAGCACCTGCCCAAGTCCTCACCCCTCCTAGACAGTTTGGGGGATTTCTTTCTTTTCTAATAGTGCTTGTGATCGACGTGGAAATCACCAGAGGAAGGCAGAGGTGAGCAGTTGTGCTCTGGCGAGAAGGGCACGGCCACTCTCCTCGCTGCGCTTCATGCTGGCTGCTCTCATGGAAACGGAGACCGTGGCCTTGCACCATCATGACACTGCCCATTTTCACAAGGCAGAAACATTTCTGAGCAGATCCAACTGCTCCCATGCACCCAGAGTCACCTGCGGACCAGCCGCCCCAGAAGACACCCCATGCCCAAGGCTGGAGCATGTCGTGGGACATCTCCAATGGCTCCCGCTAAGCCCTGCCAATGGCATCTGCAGCAGCAGGGGCAGGAATGACAGGAACACAGGCTTGGGGACCTCGAAGCAAAAAAAACCCCATTTGACTTGGAAAAATTCATGGACTTACAAATTTTGGCTGCAGACGCATCTCTCAGCAAGACCCCAGAGAGGAACCTGTAGGCCAGGTGCAGCCCCACTACCCTCTCCAGCTTCTTAGTGACACAACAGTGGACAACCTGGTGAGGAGTCTGGACAGGCAACAGGGGAAGGATGAAAAAGTTTGGTGCTTCTGCCTTGGTCACAGCTGCCCTTGATGCTCCCTAAAGCAGAGACTCCCAATTAATGATGTGTGGAGATGGAGGACCTGCCAATGCCAGGGGTGCAGCAAACCTTCCTTCTCCTGGCTTCCCTGCTGGGATGAGAGACAACTTCTGCTCACAGAGGACACATCACCCAAGACCCTGGGACCAGAGCTGCCCCTTCCACAGCCACATTAAAACAGCGACATACCAACAGCGGGGGAAATGGCATCATGGTACTTCCACAAACACCCATCCACATATACACACACGATGCTTTGGATTTGGTTTGGTTTTAAAGGAAACAAGAAGATTACTAAGTTTTAACAGTAAATAGCCCTTGTCCACCTACAAACCCTGTAACTCTCTCACCCAGATGAATCCAGAAGCTTCGTACCCAAACAGCTGAGTCAGCCTGAGAGGCTGCTGAGCTGGCGCTCAAGCCAGCAGGTAGGTGTGTGTGTGGCAGAGACCTTCACACCTCACATCACTCTTCCTGTTGGGCTCGTTTTCCTGGCAGCTGCTCCCTGCACAGAGCTCGGACCCAGCAGAGACCTGGGATCCAGCTGTGCAGCCAGACCCCACAGCCAAGGGGGAGCACCTCGGCAGTCCTGTCTGGTTTGCATCTGCTCTCTTAGAGGGAGGTCAAAAGAGCCCAGATAG
>NW_010413316.1:21291-28142 GCF_000710305.1 Buceros rhinoceros silvestris | reverse complement strand
GGCTGATGCCCACAGCTGGCACAGTCTGGAGCACGCACCTCCGCCTGTTTTGCTGGTGCCCAGGCAAAGCATGGCTTGACTGTGCCCGACAGCAGATGGTACTGACTGCACCCAGTCTGGTGGGCCAGCTCATGGCTCTTCTTCCCCTTCAGCCAGGACCTTCTGAGCCCATCACCACCTCTGCTCTCCAGGGCAGCCCATCCTTCATGCTCGTTTCAAATCCAACACCTGGGTAGCAGCAACCCTCCAGCACCCAGGAAGAGCACTTAGTCCCTTCTCCAACAGAAGGAATGGCTTGGCATGAGGGAAGGGAGCAGATGAGAATAGGACACTTTCATAAGGTGTTTCCCTATAAGCTCAATGACCAAGTCCTGTGCTAGGGAGCCGTTCTGCTTGCGATCACACCAGGAGAGATCTCAGCACCATTCACACAGAGTTTCACAGCTGAAGATCCCAAGGCTCCTCTTCTTCTCCCTCAGCAGACAGTGGCCTAGAAAGTGACTCCCCATCAACTGAAGAGACCAACTTCAGGACCACTTTCTTCAATTGAAGGGTGACTTCAGGAGTGACTGCGGGACCCAGGGACACAGCTGGTCCTTCTCACTGCCCCGCTCTCCACAGGTGGCCACATTGCAGTGCTTGAAGAGATGAAAGAAATAGAAAAGGAAAGGAGAAGGAAAGCTGCCTAAATCAAACCCAAGCATTGACAAAACAAAAACACTGACTAGCTGCAAGTCCTGCATGGAAAGCAAGCAGTGGACGTTTTAAGAGCAGGTCAAGTGTGACCCTAAATATTCAGTAACAAAGACTCAAAATGCTACATTTCTATGGGAAGCCTAGAAGATGTGTGACAGCGGCTCCCAAGGCAGTGCTGCTCCAAGACATTGCTGGTGCGCTTACGAAGATCCATTCATCCCTGTCTTCGGGTGTTGGGAAAGGGGGAAAAATTGTTTTGCTACTGATATGTCATTCTTGGGAGTGGGAAAGAAAGTGGATGTGGAACTCAGATGATATCACTGCAGACTATGGAGAGCCCTTAGGGCAGGTGGCCACCCTCCAGCACTGCCCTGCCATACCACTGCTCCACCAGCACCCACAGCAGGCAGGAATGACAGACCATGGCGGGAGCATCGTGAGTGATGCCAGGACTATCAGGAGCTGCCTGGGACTGCTACGACCCCCCAGGCACGTTGGCTTTCCCAGCTCTGGAGTCCTAGCCTGCTCGGCCTCTCCTCCATTACGCGGGCCAATGTTACACAGGCATTCCCGACGTGCCTGCACCCTCGCTGAAAAGGTGCTATGTTACTAAAAGGACAGAAAAAAGCCCAGTCAGCTGCTGAACTTCTTTTAGCTTTGCAGGTAAGGAATCCAGGGACAGCACAAGATCCTGCTCTTCAGACAGCAAAACCTGGGGCTTTGCGAGGGCAAAAAAAGGGGAGAAGGCAGTTTGGCGGGGTAGAGTCAGCCAACTCAGGAACACCTTCGGAAGTGAGCCGTGGATCTGCCTGCCTACGAATGGATGCTTCTTGTCCTTGGCAGCTGTCTCCACTCTAGAAAGGAGGGCTTGCTCCTAATATGTGATCCTTTGCAGGGGGGGTTTAATTGCTGCAAGGGAACAAGTTGACCAAGCATGCTTTCTCCCAGAGGTGTGATGGCCAAGACAGCCTCAATCACAAGAAGTCATGGAGCTTGTTCTGCTCGCACCCAGCCTCGACCACATGGGGCCCTAGGGCTGCCACATTACAGTAAAGAGGAATAAAGCACAGATGCTGCTCATGGGCAGACCGGCAGCCAGGACATATTGCTCCCCCGAGGGAACAAGAGGTGGGCCACTGGTTCCCACCACGGTGAAGGGGCAGAGCAAAGTCATCATCTGGCTTGAAAGAGAAAGTCAAAAGAATTCAGAGAAAAAGACCAAATGAGCAGAAGCTCCTTGAGAGCGTCCCTTAGCACAAGCCCTGCAGAGGAGCATATTGAGGGAAAAAAAAAAAAATCTCTATCAGCTTATCAGCTGCTGAGCAAAGCCAAGATCAGCGTTTAAATGGGTGCAAGCACATACGCGGGCAGTCAGGCCCTTCCCTTAGCTGGGTGACCACTGGTGAGTAGTGGTGTCAGCCTTGAGCTGCTACACCCTCGCACTGCTCCCCCATCCCTCAACTCACCCCCCCAAATCGTTGCAGTTACAGCAGGACAGGCTAGTCCCACGCCCACCCTCCATCTCTACAGCCACCCCCAAGGCTAGGGGTCAGCCTGTACCCAGAGCAGGAGGAGAAAGGCAGTGTGGAGTGGAAGGGAGAGGACGGGAGATGGACACGTGGAGAGTGGAGATGCAGCATCCAAGAGGATATGAGCAGAACATGACAAGCTGTGGCCAGCTGGGGGGAATCTCTATCCTGACCAGACAGTTAGGCAGCACCAGTGCTGAGGAAGGGTCCCCATCGGGCCAAGAAAAGTCACTTTAAGGTGTCATCAGCATTCTTGAACATGAGAATGGCATTGTAGATCTTAAGTGCTGGGCCCAGCTTGACACTCATAATCTTGACGATGTCAGCCTGCGTCAGCAAGAGGAATGCCTCGCCGTCGATCATCTGGAGAGGAGAGCAGGGACAAAGGCACTCATGGAAAATCCAGGCTGTGATTTCCTAGAGACAGCCAGCACGAGCATGACCTGGGATGTGCACAGTCACACTATCAGCCAGGTATCACAGATGATCCCAGAGAGCAGGGCAGGGGCCACCCACAGCACTCCCAGGCTGCCCCAGATAAGCCAGAGTTGGGAGCTTGCGTGCCCAGGAACAGGGTGAAGACAGGGAAAGTCACTTGCAGGGACTGCCCCAGGAGCTCACGCTGCAGCCAGCCCAGGCTTTTGCCACAGCACAAAGCCAGCAGACAACCTGCTCTGGACAAACACCCATCCATTTTCTACTCCAGGTCCTGGCACGTGTGGAGGCTGCCCCCAGCTCGGTTTTGTGCGCCTGAGCACTCTTAAAGCCATTTACTAACAGGCCAGGACACGTGCTGTACGTGGTGTGCCCAGGATCAGCTTGGGCACTGCTCCGGGTATCCTGCGAGTGCTGGAAAGCAGACCCCCTGCGCATCTGTCCAGAGGGGTCTAGAAACAACGAACCCAGCTGACAAGACAGCAATGCCACCAGTGCTGGTGAGAGGACACAGGCAGTGAGGGATGAACGGGTGAGGAGTAAGCAGCCTCCCTCGGGAGGTGATGCTGCAGTTAAGGCTGCAGCACCATCCTCTTCCCACTCCCCCGGTCTAGTCTCCTCAGAGGGGCACTCCCCCGGGGTTCAGCATCTCTCCTCCTGCCACTCTGCCTGCTCAAGCAGACGGCTGCACACTCAAGCACTGTGGGGCTGCTGCCCCCAGGACTGCAGGTGCCAGGTGCCAGACATGCTCTCAGCATTCGGCAGCAATCCGCTGCAAGAAGGCCAATGGCCAATCCCTCCCGGCTCTGTTAGCAAACCTATCCTTGGCCACCTGCACTCATCCTCCAGCCCTTCTCACCTCATCCTTGAAGAGCTTGGCTTGGTCCTCGCAACCCGTCAGAGTCTGAACAAAGCTAAAGACCTTGGAATAAACAGAGAAAAATGTCAAGACAGAAGCAACATTTCTGGCTGAAGACCCGCCATGAGCCCACATCCTCACTTCCACAGAGGCATTGTGCGGCCTGTAAGGCAACATGTGGCTGTTAGGGCAAAGGCACCCTCCCATGCCTTGAGATCACCCTTGGACAGGGCACAGGTGCTGGCCTCCTCCAAGCCCTGAGCAGCAAATGCTACAGCAGCTTCATCTCCAGCATGAGACAATTCCCACTGAGGGGTGGGCACAAGAGACGAGCACACAGGAGGGTAACGGGGACATCAGGCCTGGGGCTGATGCCAGAGCTCCAGCTACCCAGGCCTTAAGAGGGCCCATCGCAGATGCCCAAGGAAGTGAATGAAGGTGACAAGGAAGAATCTGAGGTAGGGATTTCTTTTTCAGAGAAACAGGAAAGAAACTTCTTAACTGCAGAGCCTATAGTTTAATTTTTTAACCTGGCAAAGAGAGAACTGATTTCTTTGGAAAATGTAATATGCTAAATGAAGAGACTCCTGCTTGCCTTCACCTGCCCGCCCTGGGCTAATGTCACATTCAAGCCAAGTGAGAACCTGGTAGTTCTGCACGTGCTTCCCAGAAGCTGTCATCAGGGCTCACAGCACCTCACAAGCCTGTCCAGCAGACCACCTTCTTGCCAGCCCAGGAAAGCAACCTCTGAAGCATCTCCATGACTGGTGTGTCATCTCCATGACATGGTGCTGCACAACCAAGTAGAGCTCTCCCAGACATGCCAGTGGGTTAGGAGCCAGCATGCAGTCTTCAAACCCATCTTACCTCATCGATGGTCCACTTGGCCACTGTCGTTGCTGTGATGCCAGCGACCCCTGGCAGGAGTTTGCAGTGCTGCTCCCAGCAGAGTGACAGGGAGCGGTCAGGGTGAGCAGACAGGGCAGACATGAAGAGTGACTGGTGCATATTGTCTGAAGAAATAGCTGGCAAGAAAAACGCAAGATGTGATAAAAGGTAGAAGGACGAGAACATCCCATCCATCCTATCCTACAAGCCTTGAGGAGGGTCCGGTTCAGGGGAGGGCCCGGGCTGGCAGCAGAGGGTCTCACAGGTCCAGGTATAAAGAGCTACTCATTGTCCTTTGAATTAATAGGATATCAGTGTATCCAAGTGTGCAGTTTGGAAGGGTTAGGGATGGTGGGGGAAGAAGTTTAGAGACAAGCTTGGCTTTGCCCTGTTCTCACCACCTTCGATCACTTATTTTCCATACTTTCAATGTCACATTTCACACCAGAATGCCATCCCATATTATTCAGTTCATTTCATGTTTTTAACAAAGTTTTTCCCTTGCTCTCTGCTCCAGGGAGTCAAGGATGGCTCCCAAAAGAGACCCATTTCATTCACCCCCAGTGCTGGGGTAGGAGGCAGGACAGCCCATGGCAAACTGATTCTGGCTGGAATAAACGTCCGTCATTGTCTTATGTCAGTCATCAGCGCTAAATGCCAAGCAAACTGCCCAGCATCAGTTTCTGTGCCGCAGCTAAACTGGCACTTCACAGCCACATTGGTATTTTGGGGTGCAGTAGCCAGAGGATGAAGGTACGGCATCCCTGTCTGAGGAGGAGAAAGCACTGGGGAAAACACACTGCCACAGAGAGAGGATCCTAAAGCACGGGATCCCTGCCCTAAGGCACGCAGAGATTCACAGACATAAACAGACACAACGAGGGACCTAGCAGAGCTCTGGTGAGAGGCAAGGACATTTCTTGTCTAATGGACAACTTTGGCAATCAATCACAAGTTCCTTACTGTGCTGACCCACGTGAAGCCTGACTGAGTAAGCCAAGGGAGACCTGCATCCAACAGCCATCACCCCAGCTCCTCAAGACTTGCTCTTGTGATGACACCAGGGCAGAGGATGGCACTTACTCTGGAAGTCTTCCTGCTGGATCTTCCGGTACTTTGGAGGACGCCCTCTAAAGAGACAGGAAGACTGATTTCCAACTGGGCTGGGACTGGCCCGAGGGCCCTCCTCCACACTGCACAGAGCAATGCCTTGGCAGTGGGAGCAAGGATTACCTCTTGGACCCTGACCAAAGGGTTGACAGCTAAAGACACAGAACATGGGAAGAGAAACCAGCAGAGGTGCCCAGCAGAACTGGAAGAACAAACACCAGCTGCAAGCAACCATGCTCTGCATGGTCAAGGAGCCTCTCTGGCTTTGCCAGCGCTCCCAGGGATGGCAGGTGCAGCACAGGGGCCTCGCACTGCTGCACTGCTCACCGAGCTCGCCCCTACCTCCCGTGGTGCCGAGATTTCTTTCGCTGAGGGAAGCCCATCAGGTTTCTCTTGCGAGTTGAGACCTCAGTATCGGAGAAGTCTGCTTTAAGCCTGCCCTGGTTCTTCTCTGCCAGCGGGCACCCTGAGAGGCAGTAATGGGCTGTGAATCTCCCAGTCACATGTCCTGACCCATCGCAACCTGGAGTGGGGCACTTCCTAGAGAACAAAGGAGAGGCAGGCAATGGAACCAGCTCAGAGCAGCATGGTGGGGCAAGCCAGCAGGGCCACCACTCCAGCCCTGAGCACGGGAGGCTGTAGCCCTGGACACAGAGAGCAGAGTAAAGACCTGCTCAACAAATTCCTGGAGCTAGGGCACTGGGTGCACAGGCAGAGCACACCCAGTCCCTGCAGGTTCACACACCCATGCCACCTTCTCTGCTGTTGTCACAGCGACCCTGTGCAAGTCACCACAGTGCTGATCAAGCAGGTCACTGGGGTTCACGATCTTCATCTTCCCTTTCCTTGCTCCCACAAGCAGCCAGACAAGCCTCAGAGAGAACGAGTGTCATAAGTATGGCCAGTAGAGAAACCCCAGGAGCCAGATTTGCCTTCCACATCCTCAAGGATGCTCCACCACACTCACTCCCCTTGACACCAGTCTGTTGTGTTGGGGTTGGCACTACACTGTGCCTGGTTTCCCCTGGAAAAGGTCATACCAGTGACTGACTGAGCTGGAGAAGATGTGCTGATTCTTCTCAGGACTTCACAGCTCACGACTTCACAGTGAAAGGCATCCACAAGAGGCAGGAGGAAGATAGTCCTTGAATCATAGAATCATCCAGCTGGAAGAGACCTTTTTAGGTCATCGAGTCCAACCGTTCACCCTGCTCTGCCAGGGTCCCTAAACCATGTCCCCCAACACCACATCCACATGGCTGTTAAACCCCTCCAGGGATGGGGACTCCACCACTGCCCTGGGCAGACTGTTCCACGGCTTCACGACCCTCTCT
>NW_010413316.1:19411-20999 GCF_000710305.1 Buceros rhinoceros silvestris | reverse complement strand
CCAGCAGCTCAACGTCCTTCTTGCAGTGAGGGGCCCAAAACTGGACAGAGGACTCAAGGTGTGGCCTCACCAGTGCCCAATACAGGGGGACAATCCCTGCCCTGCTCCTGCTGGTCACACCAGTGCTGGTACAAGCCAGGAGGCCGTTGGCCTTCTTGGCCACCCGGGCACGCTGCTGGCTCATGTCCAATCAGTGTCGACCAGGACCTCCAGATCCTTTTCCGCTGGGCAGCTTTCCAGCTGCTCCTCTCCAAGCCTGAAGCTGGTATCAGTGAAAAGCATCCTAGAGGCACTGTCCCCTGCATAGCCCATACATCCCCACAGGTAGATGGCCATGTAGGACACCCCCACGGACTCTGGGTATCACAGGACATGCGGAGAGTAGGGGCTCACAGGAGTTACACTAGCTGTGGGCTCTGAGTTGCCTTGGGGCCTGGCCTGGGAAGAGCAAGGGCTGTCCCTAAGCAGGGGGCAGAGTCAGGTGTGGAGCGGTGCAGGGAAGGGCTGGTTGCTGGTGGGGGGGACAGGTGCGGAGGAGCAGAGGAAGGGCTGGCACAGGCCATCAGGGAAGCTGTGCCCCTCTGAGCTGCGCTGGGGAGCTCACCTGTGGTGAAAGCTGTACTTGGAGCTCTTGGTGTGAGGGATGCTCTTGCAGCCCAGGGTTGGGCAGCCCCCATGCGCAGAGGAAGCTGGTTCCTTCGGCCCTGGAGCGGGAGGAAAAAACGGAGAGAGACTGCCATGGTTTCGACCCCAGGCAGAGCTCTGGGCTCCCTGTCTGCACCAAACAGGGAGGACATTTCCAACTGACTCCACAGAAAAACCTTTCCTCCCTGCCCATCCTTGACCAGCACCTGCCCTCCCATTTCTGTGCCTGGGCAGGTGGTGGTGACTGTGGGGATGTGGCACACTTGGGCCCTGGTATGAGGGACTGACCCAGGTACTGGACTTACTGAGAGGAGGCTGCAGTGGGTGTCCAGTTTTTGAGCACCAGCCTATGGGGTGGATGTCCGGATGATCTGCATCAATCCAGAAATCATAGATGTGGCTCCAACCATCAAAATGGATCTGGGGAGACAAGTAGAGAGGTCACCTCAGGGCCTTTCCATGAGGAGCTCTGCAACCCTCCACGCTGACAGCAAGCAGCAGGGTAGAGCCGAACTGCACACAAGGCTCTCCTGTACTCCTGGAGCCAGGCACTGGGACCTGCCAATCTCCACACAGCATGCTTCCACAAGCCTCCACACACTTTGCCACTGCAACTGGCAGTGAGTTGGGAAGGGCAGGAGCAAGCCAGGACAGAGCCTGGACGTGGGTTCAGCACCGAGACTTCAGCACTCACCTTTATCCTGTGATCTTCCACGTCCTCCACACTGGCCACACGGATGAAGGAAGGAGTCCTCCTGTCCACTGCCTCCAGCTTCATGTTCACCAGGAAGCCGTGGGGTGGGCGCTGGGGCCAAGAAGAACCCAGGTCAACAGGGAGCGCAGCCACACTTCGGCTTCCTGTGGCTCCTCAGCAGCTTCTCCAGCAGCATGCACTCTTGAAGCCCAGCTCCCAGCCCTGACATGTCCAGGTAAGAGCCATTCC
>NW_010413316.1:7986-19312 GCF_000710305.1 Buceros rhinoceros silvestris | reverse complement strand
TCCTGCTCACAGTGGCAACAGGGGCGAGTGGGGACAGGACTCCTGTGAGCTGTGTTTCAACAAGATGGGAAAGCTGTGCCCAGGGGAAGAAGGTCTCTAAGAGACACATCTTGAGGATCGATATTGCAGCCACACTTGGCTGGAAACAGCTTTTGTTGCAGCAGTTGGACAACTATCAAGCAAGCCTAAACGATTTCCCATCGCCTGGCTCCTGTCTAGCCAAAGTGATGGTCATAATTTCATTATCCCCAGTTTTGAACTATTTGCCCTGGACAGCCTTGACTTCTGAACCTTGGGTGTAGATCTGAACCCCAGGCCTGTGGCAGGAGCATACTGGACACCATTTGACTTTTGACAAAAGTGAAGACCTGACAATGGAGAAAACCCAAATTCCTGCCCAGGCGCAGTGGAGCAGGTGATGTGGCACTCACCGCTTTAAAGGCCCAAGCTGGGACAGCAGATGCTCCAGTTTCCTTTAAGTACTTTTCCCAGGTGAAGTTGTCAGGGTCAGGATAATCTAGGAATGGAAGATGCAGAAGGTGAGACACAGAATCCTCAGCAGGAGCATGCCACCTCTCTGGCTGTGGCCTTGCTGAAGGAAATAGCCTGGGCTTGCAGACAAGGGCCATGAGGTTTGCACCCTGAGGCTACTCATGCTGCTCTAGGAAGCTGGTCCCCAAGGGGATGCACCAGTGAAAGCTTTGCTCCCAGGGTACTGACTCACCTTGAGGAGGTGTGAGGGGTTTGCCATGCTCCTGACACCATCCAACCGGGTGGATGTATGGACTGCTGGGGTCACACCTAGAAAACACACCCAAGCTCTTACACAGGGTTGAGATACCCAGCTCATCACCACCAGACAGCACGGGCTGTGGGGGCCCAGGGCAGGCTACTGCATGGCACGCCCAAACCTGCACCACTAGCAAAAGGCTCTGCAGAAGTCAAAGTCTTCTACAGCATCCTTGTCCCTGAGTGACCTAGGGAACCATGGGCCCTGCCAAGGCCAGGGCGAGAGCAGGGGTACTCCACGTAAGGGGGGTAGGACACAAACATGCTCCAGGTGCAAGCTCTGCTGCAGAGCTGCCAGAGAACAGCAGCCCTTTGCAGTGAGCAGGGAGACAATCCGTGCCTTTCAGAGCTCGGAGCAGAGACCAGAGCAACCAGGAAGGCTCATGTCCGGGTCACAGCTTCGAGTAGGTCACAGCACACTCAGGTGTGCCCTAGGTCTGCCCTAGGACAGAGCTGCTCAGCACTGGTGAGTGAGAAACAGCCAGGGACAGAAACCGCTACAGCTCCTCAGGGCAAGAAGTAAGAGAAAGTCAGAGGGCTCCAGCCACAAAGGGAACGGAGTTGCTCTCAGGATCCTGATTGTGCTAACTGGCCGTTTCAATGGGCCTTAACCAGCCTCTCCTGGGACATCTCCGCACCCCAGCCACAGTCCCCTGCCTACAGACACAGCAGCTCCTTTTAAGATCAGGCCTTCAGCCTCTGTCTTGCAGATGGTCCCGTCTCCCAAACAGGTTTCAGGGCAAGCCCACAGCATGTAATCACACCTGCTCCTGCCCCATGTTAACTACAGGGCCACAGCAATGTCCAAGGAGGTGACATGGAACAGGCAAAGGTTTGTCCCGCAGTACAGGGGTGTGACCCTCTGCCTCACTGGACCACTGGTGGCCTGTCTGCAGCAGCATGGTGAGGTTGTCCCATGTTTTCCCAAGCACCCCATCACTCTTGTTGAAGCAATGGCAGGGTGTCTCCCCAGTACTGTCACACCAGGAGCCTCTGTGCACTTACCAGTAGTCGTAAGTATCATCCCAGTTGTCAAAGTGCACCAAAAAGCGATTGTCGACCACGTCAGTCACTGTGGCAACACAGATCAGGGAAGGGTTCATGCGGTCCACAGCTTCAAGCTTCATGCCCACCTCGAAGCCCGGGGAGGCCACGTGCTGAGAGAAGAGAGGGGCAGGTTTCTTTCAGAGTCACAGTCCCAGTGCCCTCCTCACCACTTCTCTTGCCTGCTGCAAGGTGGCACTTGCCCAGTCCTTCCCAAAACCAGACCCTCCCTGGCCTCCAGGCAGGTCCAGGACCATTTAGGATCCCAGAAAGGAAGCATCCTGCAGTGTATGCAAGAAAAGAGACAGAAGTAACTCAGCGTGGCCACACAAAGAAAGATGAAAAGAAATCTTCAGGTCCTCGGGATCTTCTATAAGCAGTAATCTCCAAGAAAAAAACACCTTTAACTCATGTTGATTCAGATTTTGTCACAAAACACGTGTTGGGCACTAGCAGTGACCACCACCCATCATCCTACCTTGCCTTGTTTCTTGGATCCAAAATCTGTGCAAAATGCTGTGTCACACACACTAGTGGGATTGTTGCAAGATGAACAGGAGGGTTTAGACACAAAAAATAACTTGGAGAGGCTGATTTATCAGCAGGGTGGTTTCCTCCACAGCATTTTGCACTCCACTATATTCCCACTTTCCTCACCCAAGCTGCCTTATGGAAAATAAAGGCAGAGACAGAAACAATGAAGACACAAAACAGAGACAAAAGAATTGTCTCTATGAAGCATTAACCAAGTGCGTTTGGCAAAATAATTGTTGATAGTAGTGGTTACTTCTCCTTACCGGTACTTTTGCAACAGATTTATCTGTCCAGGAGATTGATGTGGATAAAACACAGAATCACTCCAATGCCAATTTTGGGCACATCAAACTGGTGTCCAGTCTACAGATTCTCAGTAGTGACGTGTGCCACCTGTCATTAAGCAATGCCTGCAGCACGCTCTTGACCCTCTGCACTGTGGGTTTGGGAAGTGTGGGGTGGACAGAGAAAAGCCCAGCACTGTGGAGATGTTCTGCACAGCTGGAGGGGAAACAGCTACACCTGGCAGGAAGAAGCAGCTGCTACTCACAGTGTTTCGGACCATGAAGAGGTGCTTAGGAGCTGCCTGAGCCTTTGTTATCTTCAGGTAATTTGTCCAGCTGAATTCTTCTTCCTTATAACCTACAACCCCTCAGGAAGAGAAATGAAAGCAGCAAGATCACAGAGAGCAGCTGTGAGGCTGCAGAGAGCACAGGTGGTGAGGCTTAGCCTGGCCATCCCTAAGCAGTCCTCCTGGGCCCCATGGAGCCACTTTGTCCCCATCTCCAGCTCTATGTTTAGGGGCCCACTGCTTGTTGCCCTCCTTCAACAGGACCCACCAACTGAGACTCACTAACTCCTTACCTTTTGGGGGCTGGAGTTTGTGCCCTGTCTCCTCAAACCAGCCAGCGGGGTGGATGTTGGGGGAGTCAGCATTCAGCCAGAAATCATGGCATTCAGAGTAACCATCAAAGTGGAGACGCATCCGGTAACCACACACCTACCAGCAGGGAGGGCAGGAAAAGGGGAGGAACATGGAAACCTCCTGCTATCCTGGCTGAGCATCGCACTCACCTCCCCTCCTATACATGATCTGAGTATATAAATTAGAGAAGCCAAGAGTCAATCACAGGCCAGTGCCCAAACTGGGAGGCACATGCCAGTCCCAAAAGGTGTCCAGCACATAACAAGGTTAAGTGAAAGGCCACCACAAGCCAACCCTAAGAACAGAGATTCAGGCTGGTGCATGAAATGTCATGGTGGGGCACCTTACTGGGTCCAGCAAGAGCAAGAATTCCTTTTCTGCACCCAGCGGAGATGCTGGTGCAGGGATTTGTGCTAAATGCCATGCTGCTTTGGTGAAATCTCTCCAGCTGCAAGAACAGCAGCCACTGTTGTACGGCTGATCTCCTTGGCTGCCTAGGGAGCACTGTGAGGCAAGGCTGGTTCAGCTGCCACATGGCAGAGAGCCCCATAGCCACAGGGAAATGCAATGGGATGCCTCCACACTCTCCATCTCAAGATGGACCTGCCTGAGGGGCATCAGCTCAGAGACCAGAAGCTGATGTCATCACCACAGTCTCTCCCCCCATAGCTCTGCTGTGTTAGGGTGATGGAGAGAGCAACTAGGCTGAGGCATGACAGCAGCCCCACAGCACGGTCTCCTGCACCTATGAACTGGAAGGAAACTTCCATTTGCTTGACCACCAGTTCATCTCATGCAGCAACATGCAGGAGGGGGTCTCAAGCCCATTTCCTCTATTGGCCAGCCAGCAGCACCTTACCTCCCACAGAGCCTCCCGCTGTACCCGTGTGAGGAGGGACCAAGAAACGTGTCTTACCTCAGCTACTGTCAGGATGAAGTACATAGATGGGTGCTGTGGATCGATACCCTCCAGCTTCATTCCCACTTTAAAGCCATTCTTGTGCTGCGAAGCAACTTGGTACTGGAAACAAAAATTAAACTACAATGTAAAAAATTACACAGGTAGTTGGGTCTAGAACTATCCCAAAGAGCAACCATCAGGCAATGGGAGCTGCTGGGACCAGGAGATTCTGGGCCACATGTTATGCTGTTGTCCAAATTTTAATAATTTTCCCATAGAAAAACACGTTCTTCCACCTCCTTGTGGGTTTGCTTCTCTTGCTACTGGCAGGGGAGGGTGTCCCTGGGCTAACAGCCACAGCTGGGGAGACCAGGGCTTGGGCCTGGCTCCTCTTGCACCCTGGTAATCAGACTCGTGAGTAGGGGTGCAATGAAGCAACACAGCCTCATGAGAGCCCCCATCTGCCTTCAAGGAAGGGCTGGAAAGGCTACATCACCCTGACAGAGCCACAGGGGTGTCCTAGGCAAATGTGGGGTGCTTGGCATGGGGGACAGCACTCTGCTGGGGAGTTGGCCTCAGATCAAAACCGGAGGGTGACTGGTCACCTCCAGGTGAAGCTGGAAGCTTGCTTATTGCTCAGAGTCCCACAAAATAGGGAAGCAAGTAAGAAAGGAGAAGGAGGAGGGGTGGGGGGAAAAAAAGGAAAGAAAAGAGAAGATGAAAGGGGGAAAAAGACAGGAAAATCCCAACTCACATCCTGGAAGAGATCTAAAGGGGCAGCAACAGCTTTCTGCTCCTCCAAGTAGGACGCCCAAGACCAGCCTTCTTTCTTCTCCTCACTGGTACCTGAGCGCAGCACAAACGCACACACAAGAGGCGCTGCTGAGGGTCCCCTCCAGCCTCCGTCCCTGCCTGCCTTGGGGCAGTGCAGAGGGCAGGTGAGCACATGGGTCCCAGTGGGGCCACATCCCACTCACGCAAAGTCCTACATCCCTGCAAAGCTCAGCACCATCCTACCAGAGCCAGCAAACCTGGCTGGCTGGCTGAGTCGGGACAGAGCCAATGGGCCCCTTCTCACACAGGTCCCCATGACCCAAATGTCCTCTGTTGCCGTACAATGCTCTAGTAAGGCACCTAAGGAACCTGAGGGACAAGCCGTCCTGTGCAAAGCATCAGGACACCTCTGCACCCAGTCCTCCTCCAGCCAGTACATCCAAAACGGCCACAGCACTGATGGATTTGGGACAGCCAGCAGGATCCAGCCAGAGGTCTGGGAATCACTTGCAGCTGCAAGGGGCTCCCAGTCAAACCCGCAGTGGGCTCACCTCCTGCCACTGCTCTAGAGGCACCGGCTCTGCTGTCCTCTGCTCTGAGACAATCACTTGAGCGCTTCTTGGCACACCTGGGCCACCCTGATGCCCTAGAGATGCATTTACCCTTATGGTATTCAAGAAAAGAAAACACCTTCATTATTCTTTAGGTCACAGAAAAAAGTGGCAGGCATGTTTGGGTAATCCGTAGGTACAAGCTCTGCACTTCTGGAGAATGACAAATACCCCTGAACATAGAGCATACACCAACTCTGCTGCACTGAAGCATCCAGGTGTGTACTTTGTTTGCTGATGTACTTCTAAAATGAGAGAAATAAAATGCTGACATAAGGCTCAGCACTGCTTACTTGTATGCAGCAGGGAAGGCTACATGCCCAGGGCTCAGACTGTAGAGCTGGCAAGTGAGTATAAGATCCGTTTTTAATAGTGGCTAACTCAACGTAACATCAGGGATTAACAACATCTGGCCCCTGCTACTGTCCCTACATTTGGCTGTGGAGAGGAGTATGAAGCTGGAACAGTTTGATTTTAAAATTATTTTGAGCATGACCTTCACTATTCAAAGACAAAAGTGTTCCCATAAATGTTTATTTTCACTATTTCCCCGAGTTTTTCTTCCCCCTCACCCCCACTACATTGCAAGAAAAAAACCAGACAAGCAAACACTGCATCCCTCAGCTCATCTCCCTTCCCCCTGTGTTGACAACTCCGCATTTGAGATCTCCTCTGATGTGGTGCAGGAACAGATCCCCACAAGATGAGACAACCCCGAATTATCCAGCTTCAGCAGCACCAGACCTATATGAGCAGCTCCTAAACCTGTGAGCTCCCAGTCATGTGTGGGAAATTCCCCATAAGATTGTCCAAAGCAGGACCAAAGCCAGTCGTGGTGCAGAGTCACGTTAATGTTCAGGATAGCTCCTCTCGGTGCAAACACGGTCACCACGAGCAAGTCGTAAACTCAGCTCCCAAGGGGAGGGATCAGAAAGCACTGTACAGTATGGGCCAATGCCCGAAGAAGACACAGCCGGGTCTGTAAGGGTGCACCGTTCCCATGGAGAGGAAAGGAGAGAAACGGAAAGAGACAGAGGGCGGGATCAAACGAGCAGAGGCGCTTACAAGCCTTCAGGAACATGGGCCAGCACATTGTGCTGTGTGTTTGACTCTGCTAGAGCACCAAAATGCTGGCCCAGCCCCACAGCACCACAGTGGGACCCCACAGCCATGGTGGAAACGCTCACCCTACTGGCCACCCAGCCCTCCATACCGTGCTGGCTCCCATTCCATGCATCAGTCTCTGGATTGCTGATGGCAGAGTCTCCTGCAGAGTTTTTCCTCTCTTCCTGCTTTTCTTCCTAGACATGAGAGCAGAAAAAACAGAAATCCACCCTGGTGCAGGTCTGCACGGAGGTTTATGCTGTGTGTTGTTCCCTCACACTGTGTCATGCTGTGCCTCTGCAACATCCACGATTTGACTGATGCTTGGCCTAGAAACATACAGCCAAGAGGATGATGATGGGAGCCCAACAGGGATTTTGGTGCTGACTGGTAGTAATTACACTTGGAGTGAATCTGCTACAGTCAGGGCTGGCAAACAAAGCTTCCTTGTGTTGTCAAAGTCGCTCTTTGCCTGTCAAAGTCACCTTCACCAGGATACACATCACGCAGATAGACACTCTCTTACTTCAACAGTTACTTTGTCCATCTCCCAAAACAAGGAAGTTTCAGCTCAAACCAGGACATTGGCCCAGACTGAAAAGAGCAGTTGAGAGCACTCGATACCTACAGTCCTATCAGGACGTGTCTAGCACTGCCCAATCCAAGGTGCTTGGCATGCCAAACTGCCAGCGAAGTGTCTAGAAACCCTGGTGCTCCACACATTCAGGTCTTTTTGGCATGAACAGCCAACAGGTTACCCCTTTGACATATAGCTGACATAGCACTGAAAAGCATTGATGAGAACTGCGCACACTACACCGCATACAGCAGTGGCACAAGGCCCACCTTTGACACTGGCATGTGCACACACATGCCCTCCCTGCCCTCTTCCTACCATTTGCTCAGATTCATATTCTTCCTCCGAAGGGCTCTGGTAGTCCTTCCTCTTTCGTTTCTTCACTGGCTTGAGGATTTCGGTGGCATGGGCGCTGCTGGCGGAGTTTTCCACAATGACAGACCTGCATGGAGGAAGGGAGATTAAACCACTGCAGCACAGTATGTGGCAAGGGCTGGGGTGTCAGTAAAGGAGTGGGTGCTGAAGAATCACTGTCACTGCTTTTCTTACTCACACATGCTCCCATCCCTCCTGACTAATGTATGCAGGGGGTAATCCTTCCTCTTAGCGCACGAGTTGGCAGACTCGTTGGCCACGGTACAGACCAGATTTACCCTCACACGCTTGGGTATCAGGAAGTTGAAGCCAGATGTGGGTCAAAAGCAATCTAGTTTTGTAGCAGGGCTCTAAGCTGTATCAGTCATAGAGAGATGCTGGAAAACCTGTTCCCAGGAGCCACACATCAGCAAGCAGATAGGCTGGAAATGACCCTGTGACCAACGCCTCCCACTGCTGCTCAGCCAGGAAGCACCCACTGCAGCAACCTCCTGCTGCAGTCCTGCTCCAGCAGATACATTTTCATGAGGCCACAAACTGCGCAGGAGAAAATCCAGCTCCTGTGCTTCCTGCTGCCCTCTTCATCCCCCCACACTGCAGCCAGGGCACTCTGCCTACAGAAAAGAGGGAAATCAGTGGGGACCCCAGCACCTGCCAGAGACAGATGCACTTGCATCCCTTGGTGGAGCATGTGAATCAGAGGAGGGAGGACAGACAGACGCATGGATACAGCTCTGCATGGAGCAGACTCCCCACCCTTTACCTTTCTTTGAACTGCTGGTGACAGTGCTCACTGCAGAAGACCCTGCCTTCCCGGGCTACATCCGACATGTGTCTCCGGCCACAGGTATTACAGTGGCACATGCTTTCTGCTGCTGGTAGCTTGGTCTGCTCCGGCACATCTGAGTCAGAGAGAAGAGGGGCACTAAGGCGCAAGGTCCAGTAAAGGAAGGAAAGCAGGAAGCAGGAAACATTTGCTTCGCTCAGGGCCTATGCCAGACAATGCCCACTGGATGATGGTACCCACCCCAGAAGTGCCACCATGGTGCCCTTACCCTGAGCCACAGTAGGATTGTCCCTGCTGGTGGGTGCCACCTCTGAGTCCCCATCTTTCTCTGTGTGACCCTCCTTTATAGCTTCCACTGGAGGCATCTTATCAGCACTCACCACCTTCAGCGTCCCATACTCATTTATTCGAAACTATGTCATTGAACCAAAAAACAAGGAAAAATAGTTAACAAGGAGGATATAAATGTAACTTGATAGCTAGTGGGAGCTAGTGGGCTCTGAGAATGAGAGGGACATGGCTCAGTCATTAGTGCCTCCAACAAAAGGACAACTCTTCCAATGACAGAGGCAAGCACAGCACGAGAGCCACCTGCCCTGCTGCCCCTCCATGCAGTCTGTGCTGGCCACTGAGCCTGCCAGGGCAAGCACTCTGCTTGCACTTGGGTAAGACCAGCACTAGCCAGCAGCACAAGGGGCAGGGTGATGGCTGAAGGATGTGGTGGCCTGAGGTTGAGTAGCAGCTGAGAAATTGGTGCATTTTGTGCAAACTATTTCATGTACCAAGGGCTACACCTAAAGGCAGCCGCTGTCTGATGAGTGCAAGGCCACTGCTTCCACGATCACTGCAGGAGTTTGGCAAGAGTCAACTTCATGGCACAGCTTGGAAAGGAACGATGGCCTGCATAGCAGGTAGCATTCCTCTGCCTCCCTGTGCAGGGCAGATCTGCTGTAGTCCCCCAGGCACCATGTGCACACTCTCTCTGCTAAGCTCACAAGATGGGAAGAGTATAGGGATGGGACAGAAGACGAGCCTTGCACAGCCAGAACAGCCAAGGGATCCTCCAGCTGGGGTGCAGGTACTGCTAGGGGCACATCCTGGTGGTGGTCACATCCATGGGGTCACATCCTGCTGCTCCCTGCCTGGCACAGGCTGAGGAACTAACACTTACAAGGGCAAGCAGCTGCAAGGAGTGGAAGGGAGGGTAAACTCAGAGGCCCAGGGCTACACTTACCCGCAGGTTACTCCCAGGCAAAGCAGCTACCCCATCTTTCCACTCCAGCACACGGACTGTGCTGCAGGTCTGCACCCCGCTGATCTGGGGAATGACAGTAGCTGTGACGGGCTCACTCCCTGCTCCCCTCTCTGGCCTCTCAGCCCCTGTGTTTCTCTGTGGTTCTCGGGGGAATCGCTGAATTTCTAAGGTGCTCGTGGGAAGGTTGATGGTAGTGGCATTTGCTTGAGAAGGGAAGAAAGGAAACAAACAACCAGAGGCATACACAGAACACTGATGCAAACAAGGCTCAAAAGCAACACAATATGACAGAGAGGACAGTCTCCCAGAGAAGGTCTAAGCGCTGTGGGCTAAAGCACCTGCAAGCAGGCAGCGCAACCCAGCAAGACCTGCAGCCGGCAATGCCTTATGCTGGAGGGTGGCACCAACACTATCCACATTCAACGGGTTCTACTTCAGCCTAGCGTCAGACTGTTCCCATGACCAGGATGCCCTGATGTGGCAGGCACGTGCTGGTGAACTACTGGCGTGCACCTCTACGAGACCTGCAGCCGGCAATGCCTTATGCTGGAGGGTGGCACCAACACTATCCACATTCAACGGGTTCTACTTCAGCCTAGCGTCAGACTGTTCCCATGACCAGGATGCCCTGATGTGGCAGGCACGTGCTGGTGAACTCCTGGACTGCATCTTCCGGTTTAGTATCATTTCAAAGGAACACACGATGCAGCCCAGGGCCTCTCCACAGTGGGAATCGAGGCACCAGGAGCAGCAAAAACTGGGCATTTTGCTTCTAAAGAACACCCCTGATCTCACCTAACACATCTCCTGAAAGACTCCGGTCAGCTGGGCTGAAAATTATTGTCCCAATTTTCAAGAAGGGTAAGGAAGACAACCCTGGTAATTATAGGCCTCTCAGTGTCACTTCAGTGCGGTAAAACTACAGAGAATGTTATTCTGGGAGTTACTGAAAAACATTCGAGAAACAATGCAGTCATTGTCATAACCAACACGGGCAGGCAAGGGGAAGTCCTGCTTAACTAACTTAATTCCCTTTTACGACAAGCTCACCCATCTAGTTGACCAAGGGAAGCCAGTAGACATGATTTTGGGGTTTTAGCGAAGCTTTTGATACTGTCTCTCACAGTATCCTTCTGGACAAGACGTCCAGCACACAGTTAGGCAAGTCCATAGTACAATGGGTGAACGACTGGCTGATGGGTGGTGTGCAACGAGTGACAGTAAATGGGGTTACCTCATGCTGGTGGCCAGTCACCAGTGTGACTCTCACCAGTGTGGTTCGTCAGGGCTCAGTTTTTTACAGCCACTGCTCTTTTATGTTTTCATAAATGATCTGGATGCAGGAGTCAAATGTATATCAAGGCAGCATGCCGATGATACTAAATTAGGAGCTGTGGAATCCCTCGAGGGTGGAGAGGCTGTACAGAGAGATCTGGATAGACTAGAGACCTGGGCAATCGCCAAGTATGTGCCACTCAACAAGAGCGAGTGTCAGATTCTGAAGCTGGGTGGGGTAATCCTGGTTATATGTACAAACCGGGAGATGAGAGGCCTGAAAGCAGCCCCGATGAAAGAGATCTGGGGGGTTGGGTGGATGGAAGGTTGAATAGGGGTCAGCAGTGTGCTCTGGCAGCCCATAGGCCCGGCCGT
>NW_010413316.1:0-7733 GCF_000710305.1 Buceros rhinoceros silvestris | reverse complement strand
GTCAGCTTGGAGAAGAGAAGGCTGAGGGGTGCCCTCATCGCAGTCTACACCTTCCTCAAGGGGGGCAGCGGAGGGGGAGTTGCTGATCTCCTCTCTCTGGTGACCAGCGATAGGACACGAGGAAATGGAATGAAGCTGCGTCAGGGGAAGTTCAGATGGGACATTAGGAAAAGGCTCTTCACTGAGAGGGTGGTCAGTCCCTGGGTCAGGCTCCCCAGGGAAGCAGTCACAGCACCAAGCCTGGCAGAGAGCAAGGAGCAACACTCTTACTCATATGGTCTAGTTTTCAGTAGTCCTCTGAAGAGCAGGGAGTTGGACTTGATGATCCTTATGGGTTCCTTCCAACTTGACATATTCTGTGACTCTATGGTAATGTGGCAACCCAGGAACCCACATGCTCTGCAGAGCAGGCACCCAGCACACTATGCTGCACTGGCACAGGGCGCCAGACATCAGGGCTTTGGTTTAAAATTCAAGAGGTTTTATCAGCCACAAAATGTGCAGGTGTTATGGGATAGCCACAGAGAACCTCTAAGATGGCAACAGCAGAACGGCTTTGCCTCCCAAGGTCTGGGAGGAGCATGAGGTATCAATGTGGGGGAAGATGGCTAGGGAGGTACCACTTAGAGAGGAGAGTTCTGCATACCTGGTATGATGAAGGCAGTGGCTGGCAGGTGGGTGCTCTGCACAGTGCTCTCGGTGGTGACCACATGGACACTGACCTCCCCGGCAGCATTCCCCTTTGTGCTTCTCACAACTTCCATCTCTGCTCTGCTATCCATCACCCTGCCTGTGCACAGAGCAAGACACTGGAAGACAGCAAGAAAGAAACCGAGCTGGGTACAGGTACAAACATGAAAAAGGAGTGAGAAAGAGACTGTGGAGGTCCCTCCCTTTCCACCACCTCCCAGCAAAACCCCCTGTAAAACATCTTAAAGAATAGCATGAAGGTCACAGCTGGTACCAATGTGACCGAGTAAAGCCCCTGTTGTGAGATACCAAATTAGAGCCTGCAAACACAACACGTTTTTTCTTACCTGGCAGCACCACAAGATGGTACGAGCACCAGCAGGTCCACCTCAAGCTATGGCTGCTCCTGGCTCCCTCTGGGGCCTACACCACTGTAACGCAGACTGTGACTGAGAGTTGGCAAATCCCACCCTGGAGAAGACGGGGGTCCCTGAAGTTTCCCTTCCAGTCCCCCAGTTGGGGAGTCACCCTTGATCTTCTATCTGGCTGTAAGAGACAATTTCACAAGTGACAGAAGTTAACCAGGGGCGTGGGATGAAACCACTGCATGCAGCTGAGTTACTCACAGGACTGGTGAAGTTCAACCCATTTAGCCATGAATTTCGAGAAGCAGTTAAGGGCCCTGAAGGCACATGGTAGTGCCCCATGGCCTTCCTGGCCCTGACCAGTCTCCCTGGGATCCCCACCCATGGGCCCAGGGGCTTCATGCCAGCCCACCCTCATCCTGTCTATGCTGCGCTGCAGCCGTGCTGGTCTCAGTGCTGGTCTCCAGCTGCTGTCTAGCAGCAGCAGGACCCGATCTGCTGTTTGGCATCTTGGCTTGATCTCAGACTTTGCCTGGTGACCTGAGCTCCTAACAGGACCTTGACACAGTGGCCCTGCCAGCTGCCTTCCTTGGTTCCCTCTCTCTGGAGCAGCCGCTGGCCCCTGCTATGCCCCAGCAAGCAGGACAGTGCCTACACCAGGATGTCCCCAGACCAGGGCCTGTCTGCAAGCTAGAGGGAAGAACAGCCTTGCTCCCCAGTGCCTAGGGCGCCTCAGCGAGGGAGGGCTCTCTGTGCTGCTCCTGCACTAAAAAAACCACAGCGAACATACAGAGCTAAGCAGAAACCCAACAGTATCACCATCTGTGCTCAGGGAAGGTGGATCTCCCCATGCCTACCAAAAATGATGATCCAAGTGTCCAGAGACTGCTGGAGTCTGAGGACACTGGGCTGGGGAAGGATTTTGGACCTGCCCTGTTTCCCACACCCTCTTCAGAGCACTTGAGCTAGCATAGGGGCAGGGTTGCTGTGGGGCTAGGTAAGGGACTGTGCTCACGTTGTGGTTGCTTTTGATGCAGCCTGAATTTGAAAGATAAGACAGCCGTGCAGAAAATGGGACGATCACTTCAGTGAAGCATGGTTAAACAAGCATTTGGCTACAAGGGGCAAAGTCTGGAATTTTAAAACCTGAGACAACCAGAGGGTAGAGCAGGATGGGGTGTTCCCGTTTGGGGAAAATCTACGTCTTGCTCTCTCTTACAGTGCTGCCAGGTTTGTGATCAGACAAATGTGATGTTCAGCTGGCAGATGATACAGACCTTTGAGTGGATATTTATGGATATTTAAGCCTCTCCAGGTGCAACATCAAAAAAGCACTCTTGTGGTGAGAACTGATGGAACTAACTCAGCTGGACACCAGACTCCAACTGAAAGCCAAAATGAATTTGGCAGCCAACCTGTCTTGGTGCTTCCTACTACCCACTAGGAACCTACCTGCTTTTTCAGATACTTAAATCTGATGTTTATCCTTGATTCATCGCTTGGGACAAATGTTTCAAGGACAACTCTTTGTTCTGTGTGAGCTGTTAGCTTTTTTTAATTATTTAATCAGAACTTGGGACTGGAAATGCCTAGAAAGGAAGAGAAATAACTAGATCCAGTGCCCAAGCTAGGTGATGCTCAAACTCATCTCTGTACTGCAGTCTACGATGTGAACACAATAGCAAATAACTGCGCAGGAAATAACCAGCAGTAATTATCACTGAGTGTCAAACACTCTCCAGATTCTTGTAGGGCTGCCTGCCCATGCTGTCAGGACCAGCTCTCCTTTGCCTTATGAGTCCAGGGTGAACTGGACGGATTTGGATTCTAGATTGTGGCACTATTTCTTAGACAGGAAGAACTAAATAACTGAGATTTAGGACTTAACTCCAGACAACCCTCCCTCTAACAACCTCCTGAGAAGGGCCTTGCTGTAGCAATGGGCCTGTCCCCCCACTGCACCACTGCAGGGCAGCCAGCTCAGAGGGTCAGGAGCCCTCTGAGCTTAAGGGAGGCAGAGGAGCCCATCCAGCCTGCCCTACACCAAACTGCCACCCCTGATCCTCTTATCTGCCCCTCAGCAGTGGTGTCTGTGCTTCCCCCGGCACCTTTGGCCAGAGCAACCTCTTTCTTGTTGAAGGAAACCTTTCCCTAACACCTTGCCCCAACTCCTGCCCTTCAAGCACATGCAGAGCGCAAATTCTGCAAACAACTCCCCCAGCACATGTCCTGCTCCACCCCACAGCAGAGCAAAGTCTTCTTCAAGGTCCTAAACATCACAAATCCTTACGCTTACAGGCGTCTCAGGTCATGTTTCTCTCCTTTTAAAATCCACGGCAGGAGACAGGCTCAAAGCTATTCCGAGGCCAGAGCAGCAAGAACATTGTTGCTGTGAACTTATAAGGAAATCATTGCCACAGCTGAAATCCAGCAATTCCCAGGGCTCTGACATCTCTTGTCAAGGGCTTCCATGGTGCTAGACAACAATTTATCACCAACACTGCTCACATCAACCATAGCACACGTTGTTAAACTTTAAACACAGGATTTCTGAGATAACCCCCACACAAACAGTCCCAAGCCCCAGAACACCGCTCGGGACCTCTGCCCCACAATGGTTTGGAGCCTTGCTGGTGAGACAGGTGTGGGCATGATACAACACCCGCGCTGCAGAGCTCCATCCCCAACCCCCAGGAGTAAGAGTTGGGACTGGAGACATTGTTTGCAGCTCACAGTTTTCAAAACCCTGGCAGAAAAAACCCCGGAAGACCAACCTTCTGTGAAATATCTCAGGACAGGAGCAACTTATGAGGATGAGGGGAGAATAGAACAGGCACCTCTGTAAAGAAGCACGGCCACAGCTCTGATTTCCACTAGCACCACTGTCACAGCAGAGAAGAGGCACTGGCACACAACCCTTTGGACAACAGTGCTCCCTGGGAGCAGGACCTCTGACAGATGCCAGGGAGACGATGCCCATGGCTAAGACAAGTTTGGTTGCTTCAGAGCATGAAGCCAGAGCCCGGCCAGGTACCACCCCAGAGATCGCTTCAAGGGGTCTCCTGCAAGCCCTGGTATGATCCATTAGGGACTGCAGGATAATTCAGGCTGGAAGGAAGCTCAGGAGGTCTCTAATCCAACCTCCGGCTCACAGCAGGGTGAGCTATGGGGTCAGACCAGGTTGCTCGGCACTTTATCCAGTCAGGTCATGAGAACCTCCCAGGATGGAAACCATACTTCCTGCAAATTAGCACAACAGTTAAGCAAAACAAACTATCATGTTCGCTTTCTGGTGACTGCTCTAGGCTTTGAACAAAAGGTTTATTTATTTTCTGAAGTTTTGATTTAGTTGGGATCTTAAAAAGCTTTTGGCCTACATATGCCCCAGTGACATCTGATAAAACTGCCCACCCTGACAAGACCAGAATTAGGTTGACACTTAAAAGCTTTCAAAAATCCCACCATTCAGCAAACTATTGTAGAGGTGAAAGCTATTTTGAACTTACTGGTGAGGGCCCCCATTTTCCATTTTTCTTAGTATTGAGTGTAACTCTGTATGTTGTGCAGAGGGTGTAGATCAGCCCTGCTTCCCAATACGCCTGCCATCAGTCTTTCCTTAAGGTCCACGGGGACCTAAAGCTGTGCACATCCACTTCTGCCTTCTGCTGAGGGACAGCCAAGAACCTTGGGTTCCCACTCTGAAAAAGCCACCCTAGGAAACCCCAGGCACACACACACGCTGACCTGTGGTCCCTCCAGAGATCACCACAACTGGCTGGAAGGAGGAACTGGTCAAGAAAACTTCATCTAGAAGCGCTCTCTTTCTCAGCCTGCTTTGCTCCAGTAAAGCAGTTCCTGCAATCACGTACGTATGTGCACGTGGCCACCTGCCTGCACTCAGACCCCCTGCCTATTCCAACCACTCTGGACAGCGAGGTTAGATGTCTCTGTAACAGTGGTCTGTGTTAGAGTAAAACCTTCACGTCTGGGAAACCAGGCATCTGCACAGGCCATGGGGTCTCTGCATTGCCCCTCACCTCGCAAGAGAGGTGTCAGCACGTAGCAGCGGCTCAACTTCCTGAGCACCAGAGAGTGGCTGGGGCAGCTGATCTGCATGCACGTATTCACGCAGGCAGAGGAAACTGGCCATGAAACACGTTTTAAGGCAACCAGGGTTCTGCTGCTTGCAAAGCTTCTAGTTCATCAAATAAGAAATGCTGGGTGTTGGCACACCAGCCCTCCGGACCTGCAACACAGAAGCTTGAAAAGCAAGCACTGCCTCCAACTCTGCCACAGTCTCACACTCGCCCTATCTCAAAACCATGGCAAAGCCAGGGAATGATCCGCTGTTTGGAATGAGGAGGGTATGCTGCATGCAACAGGCTATAGGGATGCATGGAGAACAGCAGCCCCGAGCACTGAGACACTGTAGAGCCCCGTCAGCGCTTTATAAAGCAACCTGGTCAAAACAGGTGTTTCCTTTCATCATTAAATTGGCTTAAAATAACCATTCTTCAAACAATATTAACATGTTTATTGGTTTCGTGGCTTCTCAGACTTTTAAATATTCCTGAAATCCGCACTGGTATACACTGGAGAAGACATGGCTGGAAGGATAAACCTCAACGGTAAAGGTCCTGGGGGACAAGAGGTTGACCATGAAGCAGCAACGTCCCCTTGCAGCAAAGACGAACAGTGTCCTGGGCTGTGTTGGAGGAGTGTCACAGCAAGTGGAGGGAGGTGATCAGCACTGCTGAGGCCGCCCCTGGAGTGCTGGGCTCCCCAGTACAAGCGAGACAGGGCCGTACTGGAGAGGGCCCAGTGAAAGGCCATGAAGGTGACGAAGGGACTGTAGCATCTCTGCTACGAGAAGAGGCCGAGAGCCGCTACTGCTCAGCCTGGAGCAGAGCAGGCCCAGGCGGATCTCACCAGTGTGTATCAATGCCTGGGGAGAGGGTGCGGAGAGGATGGAGCTGGGTTCTTCTCAGTGATGCCCAGGGACAGGAGCCTCCTTAAAAACAACTGAGGTATGGATTATCAATTACCTCCAGTGGCAAAATTCAGCCTTTATGAAAAAGCACCAGCTGGGATCATGCTAAAACTGCACGTGGTCCGCCAGAGCACTGCAGAGACATGGTGGGCTCGGAGCTGCTCCCTTGGACCTTTCCTGCCTTCTGGCTTTGCCCAGGCCAGTTTTAAGAGACTAACGGCGCTGCAGAAAGCATCTGCTCCACGATCACACGGGAGCACACGTGGTAACACCCTTTGCATAGGCAGGTGGTCCAGAGGACCATCCACATACGCCTCTTCGATTCTAACTCTGACAGTTGCTTTAAACCCATGGGGCAAAGTCTCATCTGGAATAAACCAGGGGCCACAAAGTCCTCCTGGATTCTGCTGCAGCACAGGGTGAGGTTTGCAATGGACCGTGGCATTTATCAACATGTTAAAATAGGATGAAATGTCCTTCTATGCAGTTTGTGTTGCACCTTTCTTTGAAAAGTGAATCGATTCTGTGAAGACAGAGATCCGAGGGTGAAGGGCAAGAAAGCAGCAAGATGTCTTCAGCTTTAGATGCAGACAGTTAGAAAAGCAGAGACACTGGGCTGGATGTCACCTGCTGTGCTTGGGAGCATTACTGCCACTGGAACTAGCTCTTGGCCTGTGGATCTGCTCAGGCACACAGGTGTGGAGAACAAGCAGTTACCAGTGATCTCGTGTGCCACCCAAAGGGCGCAAGGTGACACCATCCAAGCTCAGTGCTGAAGCCAGAAGGCAGCCTGAAGCCTGGGCGGCTCTGGCTGGGTACAGATCCCTAGCCACCGCCGAGAGTAACAGGCAGTTACCAGTGAGCTCGTGTGCCACCCAAGGGGCGCAAGGTGTCACCATCCAAGCTCAGTGCTGAAGCCAGAAGGCAGCCTGAAGCCTGGGCGGCTCTGGCTGGGTACAGATCCCTAGCCACCGCCGAGAGCGGCACAAAAGGGACCTGCATCCCACCATCCGCTCTGCTGCCATAAGCCACTGCGTACTGACAGCGCCGGCCCTGCTGCAGCAGAGCAGCAGTTAGGGCATAACACAGGGTATTTTTCCACAACTACAAGCTGTACTCACAATCAGGTGGAAACATCCAAAGAGAATTGATACATAAATATTTCAAAATGTCCAGTCTTTTATCTTCTTTTATAACTAGTAAATAAATAAATCCAGAGCCTGGCCTAGGCAATGCGGAGCATCCTCTCCGCAGCCTGGGCCATTCGCTCTGTGTCCTGCTAGGCCGGACCAATGCCCCCCGTGCTGCAGGACTCTTTTGGGGTCTGCACCGGAGTCATCTCCAGGCTCCAGGACACCATGTGATAAATCCAGAGCCTGTCCTAGGCAAGGCGGAGCATCCTCTCCGCAGCCTGGGCCATTCGCTCTGTGTCCTGCTAGGCCGGACCAATGCCCCCCGTGCTGCAGGACTCTTTTGGGGTCTGCACCGGAGTCATCTCCAGGCTCCAGGACACCATGTGCTCCTGGGGTGTTTGAGAAACACCAAAAGGAACATGGTCAATCATCCACCCTGGAAGGGGCTTCCAACCTCTGGGTGTCCCAGACCAGATCCCCTGGGGAAGCCAGGGAAGACGAGCTCTGTGCCCAGTCTCTGCTGAACACCGCCGGGTCCTGCCTGGGCAGCACCTC
>NW_010413315.1:11990-14468 GCF_000710305.1 Buceros rhinoceros silvestris | reverse complement strand
AACATTTTGGTGGCCCATACAGGGAACGAAGGAAATATTTCATATTATACGTTATACATTACTCGGTAACTGAAACAAACATGGTTCTTGTAACAGGGATGGACCTAAGTGGGATCTTGAATGAGACTTTTAAGCAGCTCATGATAAAAATGCTGTGTTCTCTGCTGCCTGAATCATCTGCCGACATTGCCCGGTATCTGTTTATAATTGGTACTGCTCTATTCATTACTGGCATGGCACGTGTTGCAAAGAGAGTGTTCTGCTCTGCATGCGGACTTTTGGTGGGGTGGCCTCTACTTGGTTGGTTGGTAATGATGCCGGTGCGTCTCGCATATTATTTTATGGTGATTGCCTATAACTCCACTATCGAATGGATAATAAGGAATGACACCTCTCCATTTGACATTGGATCTATGGCAGCTGAGAACGGAGGTTCTATGAATTCTCTGTTGCCGGTAACTCTGACAAGTCTGTTTTTATGAGTTATATCAGTTATCTCCAACTTGGTCCAGATGTGGTTTATCATCAAGAGTAGGCACCACACAAATACTACTGTCACCTCTTCACCGCAACGACTGGGAGTCATCCCCGTGAAGAAGAGAGGAGGGGTAGCAGTCCGGAGAGAGGAAGTCCCAGCGACAACGAGTGCTCAGCCCGGTGATTCCGGTGGCTCTGAGAGTTCCGCACCATCAAACCAGTCTGAGAGACAAAGTCCTGTGCCAGGTCCCGCGCCAGGTCTTGTGCCAAGTCCTGTGCCGAGTCTCCCGCCGAGTCTCCCGCCAAGACTCTCGCCGAGTTCCGTGCCAGGTCCTGTGCCACGTCCTGTGCCACGTCCTGTGCCTGGTATCCCACTGAGTCTCCTGCCAAATCCCGTGCCAATTCCTGTGCCAAGTCCTGTGCCAAGTCCTCTGCGCCAGGAGGATGAGGATGAGCCTGAACCTTACTCTAGGAGGGACTTGAGAAATATTAGGAGTTTAGCAGGCATCCTGATGAGTCGATTCTGAAGTGGTTGCTTCGTTGCTGGCACCAGGGAGGTGATAGTATCAACCGGTGGTGAGGCTAGGCAGTTAGGAAATACGGCCCTGGAAGGAGGCATAAATAATCAGATAGGGGAACCTGAGGGAAGACTCAGTGTTTTAATAATTTTTCTCAGTGTAGATCAGTTGCTTTTAAATTACAACCAGGCTATCTGCACTGTGTAGAACCATTCCACGACAGCAAACCTTTACTATCCCTTCCAATCTCTCAACAGATGCTTTTCAAATGACACAAAATGGCCTTAGTTTTTCATGTCAGGAATGGCTGCCTTCTAGTCACAGCAATAATTGTTGAACACATAGGAGAGAAGAGCATTTTCAGAGCTCTCAGGGTGTAATAGGACTAGGTTATAATAAAGATTAAGTATGGACACTCCTAAGGGGTGTCTCAGATGCTGCAGAATTGGACAGAAATCTGGGATGTAACAGCCAGTTTTGTGTAAGGCCATTTTTTCTCCTATAGTCCTTCTGCGTTCCAAGATTATTTCTGTTGCTTGCCAGATACTGTCTTGTTGATAGGCTAACATTCCTTTTATCACAATGTGAAAGAAACATCATAAATACAGAAACAAAGGGAGAATGTTCCCATCACTGCCACAGTTCATAGCCTGCAATTAAAGTGATTTATTTCCTTTTAAATCAGAGGGCTTGCTTGTTTTCGTATGAACCCTGAATCGCAGCAGAGTTAACTGTTTCCTGCATCATAACCCTGAGCATAAGCTACACAGTATGAATAGCAATGTCAATCTAACAATTCACTCTGGGCTGAAATGAGAGGAGAACCAAACCCCACTACCACTGCTTCTGAGTGAGTGACCTTGCTCCCCTTCTTCTGCCACTTCTGGTACTTACTGGATCCTTCGGTGAGCCAAACGAGATCTCTGGTCTGCATCACCGATAGTCATGCAACCCTCCTTGGTGTGGCACAGGGTTGAGAGTACGCAGCTGAGACTGGGCTGTGTGGCTTAGGAGGCAGGTGAAGGGAGAGGAGGGCTTTCCCATCTCGGTGGTAGGAAATCATTAGATAAGCTTAAGCCTTTCATGTAATTCTATCCTCAAAAACACTCTTATTTTAGCCTGTAAGCCATTTATTGAAAAACATCCTATAGCTTTTGAAAGTGATTCAAGTCCCTAAACAATGCAGTCTTAAAGAAGTATCTTAGTGAAAAATTTTTTGCTGACACAAACTCCATAACAAATTTAGAACAAAACACAGATGCAGAATGGCAAATAAACTGAAAACGATGTTCCTGTGACAAGGGGGTGTCTATTTGTCTTTCACTAGTGCAGTGTTTTCTCTAGATCATCCTCCCTTCTGTCATTTACCAGAAAGCAGCCACCCCTGCACCACAGCTGCTGTTTTCATATTTGATGTGGGAGAATGAATAAATTCTTTTTTTTTTTTTTTTTTTTATTTTTTGGTTGGTTTGTTTTTTTGTAA
>NW_010413315.1:3084-11926 GCF_000710305.1 Buceros rhinoceros silvestris | reverse complement strand
TTTTTTTTTTTTTTTTATTTGTTGGTTGGTTAGTTGTTTTGTAAAATACTGTGGCAGGTGCAGCCACCCTGGCAAGGACCTGACAAAGACCAGGGCTTACACAAGCACCTGATAGAGATCAGCATAATGCCTTACAGCTAGTACTTGGTGCCTCACAGTCTAGTGTTTACCTCCAACAAATCAGAATGACCACTGGAGTCCTGCTGGAGAGCAGATTTTGAGTCTGTCCTCCTCAAAGCAGCAGATTTGCAGTCAGGCTCTCCCCTTGGATGGGGAGGATACTTCCCAGGATTCAGTGAGCCCCTCACCCCCTTTTGGTGAGTGAATTATTTCTTCTGGATAAACTTGAGAGAACTCTTAACCCCTTTTGGGTGAGCGACCCCTTGGTTTTGGGTACCCTTGAATGGGAGATTTTCACTTCCGTGACTGAGTGTGCATAGATTTTGGTTCATCTTTCTTCAGGAGTATTCCTTAAAGCTTTGGAATTCATTGTGCGGTAGTATATTCCTGACTGACATCCGAACTTGTGATTAACTTTGGTCTGTTGGAGTGCCACCCAACTCTGATTGTATTAAATTCACATTTTTAAGGTAGCTACAGCTGTCTGTTTGGTGGGTACCTACGCAATAAATACTTGCCTTTTTTTCTCTTCTTTTAAGACTCATCTGCATTCCAGGTCTGTTTCCATTCCCAGATGGTACATTCTGTTTGCAGATGATATAGGCATGATTTACTGAACAATCTAAAAACCTTTTATTAAGTCAAAATATAACAGGAAAAAAAGATCGGTATATAAAGAACATAAATAAAATATTTTTTTTTTCCTTACACATAGAATCATAGAATAGAATTGTAGAATGGTTTGGGTGGGAAGGGACCTTAAAGACCACCTAGTTCCAACCCCCCTGCTATGGGTAGGGATGCCTTCCACTAGACCAGGTTGCTCAAAACCTCATCCAGCCTTGCCTTGAACACTGACAGGGAGAGGCCATCCACAACTTCTCTGGACAACCTGTTTGTGTGTCTCACCACCCTCACAATAAAGAATTTCTTTCTAATATCTAATCTAAATCTACCCTCTTTCAGTTTAAAACTGTTATCCCTCATCATCACTACACTCCATGATAAAGAGTCCCTCCCCATCTTTCTGCTAGGCCCCCTTTAAAGTACTGGAAGGCTGCTATAAGGTATCCCCAGAACCTTTTCTTCTCCAGGCTACACAATCCTAACTCTCTCAGCCACTGAGTCATAGGTGCCACTCAAAAGATCAATGATGGTGAACGTGGTAGTAAACGTTCATGGGAGGAAAGATCAATAAGAGCAATAACAAATTTTCATAAAACTCGTTTCAATAAATGAAGCAATGAAATTAAAGAAGATATAATATCTTCTGTGTGTTGTCAAGCATCTGTAAGTCCTACTGCAATAATAATATTGGGTACCTCTTCTTATGATCTTCAAGTGGCTGTCAAAATGTGGACATGTCGTGCCTGTCCTCTTCAAGCAGCACTGAAAATTAAGAAGGTACAAAGCTAAAAATAACTGCATTCTTCACAGACCCTTGATTTCAAGTAATTATACAAACATGCACACAGTGCTACTCTCCCATTGCCTTTTGACTTTTATGCTGGCAAGTCCAACATGACCCTGTTACATGAAACTAGATATAACATTTCCATTCTGTGCATCGAAGAACTGAAACCTAATCTCTGTCGTTACCTTTTAGTACTTCTAAATTTATTCTATACATATAAAAGTAATTAACTTCTAATTATGACATAAATTGTTATATTGCTATATATGCATGCATTGTTATATATGAAAGTACTTAATCATTTCGTAATTATTTATTAGGTCATAATCAGCACCTTGTTGCCTGCCACAGACATATGTACTGAAATTAATGGGCTGGACAAGTTTCATTGCACTGGTGTCTCATGGAGAGCTTGGTTTTGCTGCAATACTGATTTGTACTGAACCTCGGATGGGCACCTGAGCTTAGAGGGTCTTTTTCCTAGGACTTCCTCTCCTGCTTGAGGGTATGAGCTGCCATTCAGGTGCTGCTGATATACATGCTGGCAATTAAGTTACAAAAACTTAGTGAACCTAGTCATTCTAATTGAAGCACTATTAATAAAAATTGCTGTCTTTTCCTGGGTGGTCACTCCAACTCAGACTAGTTTAATGAGGAACTAACTACAGAGCACTGACTCCAGCTGTAACAGAGCAAACAAACTCTGAAAGCCCAGTATCTGGGAAAAAAATGCTGGAAAGACACTAAAATAAGAACTTAACAGGATTGTTTATTTCAGCTGAGCCAATCAATCTGGAAAACACAATCCATAACTGCTTAATATAAAAAGACAAAAAATAATACTATGTACATCGAAGGGAGAGAAGAACAATGACGCTTGCAAGAGTTTTTCTTCGATGAAGTTGTAAATGTAACTGAACACATAAATATGCTTATTTTCACATCCTGAAAATAATACTTCTATTCTTCACATAAGAATAGTTCCTTGAATACTATGAGTGACAGAAACTCCTCCCTAAGCAGAGCTTCCCCTAAACAGGAGAATACTTGTAGTCAATAGATTGATGTTATCTATATATAAAAGCAAATATGGCTGCTATAAAAGGAAATATATCTGCTTTTACTGTGATAGACATAGAGTCACTATGGAGTAACCCAAGTGTAACAGATTGTAATACTGTGCATCAGTTTTGGTTGATACAGTTATAAAAGACTGAAAAAGAGTTTTATGTGAATATGCTGTTCTGCCTTATTGGAGAATGGGAAAGGCATAAGCTGGTAAAATGAGATACTAAGAAAAAGTTCTCTCTCAGCAACTTGGCAAAGGGAGAGTATGTTCGTAACTGCAGGATGTTGGTCTGTTTTCAGGTACCAAACCATGGTGAGACATCCGCTCTGACAGTATTGAAATCAGTTGTCACAAAGGCCATGAAGCTGAGGAGCCTTGTTGGTAGGGTGAGGAGTGCACAGGATTTGGTCTATTTGTGACCCAGAGGTAGCCCAAAGGAGCCAAGTTCTCCAAAAAGCAGGAAATTGCAAGTCCTTGGATATCAGCTAAAACTATAAACTGACTAGTTTTAAGGGGTTCATTCTGAATGTTCTGGTGTGGGGAAGATATTTGCCTACTGAAAATCTCTCAGTGCTCTTGGAGGGAAGAGAAATGCATTGCTCAGTCTGTGACGGACCAGCTGAGATAACTGCAGCTAATAACACAAGGACTGCAGTGCACAGACCTATTAAAGAGAAAACTGTGGTGCCTCCCCTCCGCTCATGGTCTTTTAAGTGAGGTGATGGATAGGAAAGGTGAACCTGCCAGAGTTAGGCCAGAGTTAGCCAGCACAGTGTCCATGTTACATTGCACTAATCTCTTTAAATCCTGAAACAATGTGCTTGTATTTAAATTGTAAGCTCCTTAGCAGAGGATTATTCTTTGTCGCATTTTCCTTTCCTACTGTTGGGTTTTCACATGATTACAAAAGCATCCCTTCCACCTGCAGCACATGATTACTGGTCTAAACTACAGCAGGACAGGAGAGCTTAGCTTGCTCTGCTCCTCAAGAAACAATCTTAACAGGATTTAAGGTGCCACCTTCAAGGACCGTGTCCTAAGAATTCCTTGTTCTGAAGCTGCCACACTCGGTGCCAGTTACTGTGCTGTTGGCCATGCAGGATGGCAACATCACCCTGCCAGGGAAGCATGTAGGATCTTTCCCTGCTTCTCTTGGGAACAGAAGTAACAGTGAGATTTCATCTAGCGGGGCAATAAGCCAGGCCGGGAGCCTGAAACCTCTCCACCAAGCACAGATTAGACTGGAAATTAATACTTGAACTTTACATGTGCTTCCTCTTAAAAACAAACAAACAAAAAAATCCCCAACCCACAATTCTCAGCAGCCTACCTTGTGAATGCTCACTGATAATAAGCTCTTGCTCCTTTCTTTACAGCACCTCATCAGCAACTACCAAAAATATCCCAGCTTCCACTCACTGTTACAACTGCTCATTACCAAGCCTGTGGAAGTCTGTAGATAATATGAAAAACCCAAGTTCTCCAAGGCAGGTGTTTCTCACTCTCTCCACCTACTGAGAGGTGGAGACAGGACAACAGAGACTGGATATTAAATGCGGATTGCTAACCTGGCTGTAGCTTAAAAAGCAAAACCAAAAGGCAGCCCTTAATATTAAACAGGTATTGGCTTATCAACTGCTATAGTTAGTATTGGTACAAGCAAAATCAAAAAGATATGAAAAAAATTAATAAAGTTTTTGACAGTATCAGTTTCTCAGTGACACTAAGCCATGACAAAATAAACAACTTCACTCAGAAAGTAAATAAAAAACCAATAAATCATTAAATGAAAACCCAATAAATATGCCTGTTAACATTGTCATAAATAAACACTCAGAGTGAGGACTGCTGATTTGTTGCATGCGTGTCAGAGAGATATACTTCTGGGAAGAGTCAGGTCTACTGCATGTGAACTGGGCACTTATTCCGGACCTGGGTGCCAAGCTCTGTCATTCCCCAGGCACAAAAGCAGTCCATTGATACAGGAAGATTGATGGCACATGCCCTTCCCCTCACACAGTGCCTTGGCTCGCCCAGCCAAAAGTAGAGGGGTGAGCATCATGATTTTTATCTATTAAAAGAAGCAGAAATAATCCAGGGGTTAGGAACTGGAGCCTCCGGAGCCTTGTCTCTTCTAGCTGAGTGCTTATACTTTCACACTGGTCCTAAGACAAATTCGATGAGGTAGTTATTCCTTTATAAAGTAACCAAAATGATCAGCCTTCACTCTTTAAGGCAGAAAATCTATTTTTGCTCAGTGGATTCACTTTGCCCCCTTTAACTCAGTGGAGGAATAATGTTTACTGGCTTTCTCTAGCCCTGGGATAGATCAGTTATTCCAAACAAAATTACACCTTCAACAGAAAGAACTGACTAAACGTACCGTGCAGTTTGTACCTTAACACCTACTTGTCAGGAAACTCTGCTGGAGCTTCTTCAAACAGGTAGCAGATAATCAGGCCATGCTTTTTTGGACTTAGGTACCTAAATTCCCCTTTAAATGTCAACATCCTTTTGGAGACTTGGACCTTTAAAATATAGATTCTTGTTCCCAACGAAAAGAGGGGCTTTTAAAAATTACTTTTGGTCTTTCTGTGCATGTTTATATATCTAGGTAACTTATCAATTTCAGCCTGAAATCATGTAAACATGATTTTTTTCTCATTTGTCACACAGCTAATGACTGTCTCACCTCTTTGATCCTGCAGACTGAATATCCGGAACATTGGCATTGCAGCTGAAATTGCTGAATTACAGATGCAAAACCACTAAGGAACAAATATAAGATCGGGACACTTGCTTAGGGGTGTCTTAGGGTGAGAAGATATAATGTCACCTCTGTGTGACCAAAACAATTTTTATCACCACTTGTCTTTTTTTTGATGAAAGGGACATCGAGTCAAATTAACAAGCAACAAGGAAATTATTATTCATTACCATCATCATCTCTTACTTTCAACTAAAAAAGTACACAGAGCTGAAGCCAGCCAAGCCTCAGAAAGGCCTTTAAATGTAACCATATTCTTTAAACCACAAGCTTTATGTATGTCCATGTTAGTTAAATTAAAAAATAGTTATGTGAAACTACTCTTCAGTATCCGATTCACTTGGCCTATTCTTTCATCTCATGGAAGTTTGAGCAGGTACATCATGTACCCTTCATCATCTCACTCAGGGACTGTCCAGAAATTCCTGAAGTTGCACAAGTAGTGAAGTCTGGAACAGTCTTTGAAATGACATAGTCATCATCTTTTAAAATTCATGAATAACATTTAAAGAATGTCTAATGGTGTGTTATAGCCTTCTTGTAACATTACAGTCACAGGATTGCAGAAAAATTAAGGTTAGGAGGTCCTTGGAGATCACCTGGTTCAACCTGCTCAACGCAGTGCGAGTGGCAAATGCAGATGGCTCTGGGTCTTTGTCTGAACAATGATGGGCACCGATTCTAGTGTCTGTTAGGGATTTGCTAATCAGAGTCACAATCACTGATCATTTTGATGAGAGGACACTGCCTTTAGGGGGATTTCCCATACCATTCTCAATTCTGTTTCATTTTCCAGTACCAGGCCTTTCAGAAGTCTGAGAAGGGCTTTTTGATGAACTTGGGTTAAATTTAGAGGTAGTCTAGTTAAAAGTTGAGAAACTGACCAAGATCTCTTGCATTATTTAAATTGCTTGGTCAGATCCAGAAGGTCTTCCTTGGGCCAGACTGACACTGAGGTCAGTTCCAGTTTAAATATGTAGCTTATTCGCAGCTTTCTGTCAGATTAATCCCTTACCCCAGCTCCTGATCTGGACATGCTGTTAAGGTTCAGTCATTAGTTAGCAAGAGGATTTTTACAACACGTCTTCTCTCCTTCATGAATATGTGGTATCAAAGGCACAGTTGAAAGCATTTATTTTAGTAAGTCAGGATAACCTGAACACTGAAGAAGCATGGCAAGAGAAATTCATGAGAAGCTGTAATGGGATTAGCCTGGCTTTAAGGCAAAATTGTCCATCAGTGACCTTGCTAAGTGTCTGGTCACAGGGTTTCCCTGTTTGAGTCTCTACTTTGAGTTTTGCAGTGTGTGTTTCAGACCAATGCCTCTAGTAGCTTCTTCTAAGTTGTTTCTCCAGCATCTTTCTTTGCTGGCACCCTCAAAGAGGCTCAGCACTCAGCCATACCTGAGATACCAGCTCCTGGCGAAACCTCAGCCTCTAACAAAGGTGATGAAAATGGGAAGGGGAAAGTGGAGAGCATCCACTTTCACTGGGGTAATGAGTCAAAGACAGAGTGCTTTCCCTTTGGCTTCAATCACCTTAGGCCCTAGTAGGGCAACAGTTTAGGCACTGCTGTGCAACTTCTTTTCTTTCCTCTACTCATCTATAGATGAGTATGGCTCAAAGACCCAGCACATAGAAGAAAAATGGATCCAGAGAAAAAAGTCTAATCAGCAGGCAAGAAATTTAGCAGGGAGTGTATCTCTTAACAGGATAACGGAAAGGAAAGACTATAATCTGTGGTGTCTGAGGTGGTCTGGGAAATGGCACAGAACAGCAGTAAATAGCACGAAGGTTTAAATGTGGATATGTGGCATTATAAAGTGTCCAGATGATGACATATAAATTGAGCATAGATTTTTCAGCACAACTCCTATATAACATTCTGTCTTTAGAAATGCACGGGCCCTGAGCTTGTTGTCTTTACAGAGGGAAATAAGTGCAGTGAAAAAATGTCACTGATCAGGATAGGAATATCTGGCAATACTAAAATCTCAAGATAGTCTGGGAAACTCCAGCCAAAAAAAATACTGTGGGCTACTTCTTCAAAACGATGTGGTTTAAAGGACAGAGACAGAAAACTGCCTACGCAATTCGTCTGTAACACAGCCTAGCACCAACTAGATCCACGTTCAGAAAACAGATGCCATCACCAGTGCAAAGCAGTAAAAAGCTTTCTTACACAAGGCTTGCACAGACTTTAAGGAGCTGAAATAAGGGTCACCTACTTTTCTTTTTGGAAAGTAATAAAAATGATGAAAAATTGCCAGGCAGGGTTTTGGAGCTCTGATCTAAAACCTCCAAGGACTGGTTTTAAGCCATACAATAACTTCTTTCCTTCATCTAATGGTGATTGCTCTAGGCTTTTACTGGCCCAAGATCCCACTTTCTGGGATCTTAATTGGCTCCACTGCACTGTGAGCATGGGCTATGAGGAGGGCCTCATACCTTGCCTCCTCCACCTCACTGCATGAGTGTGCAAGAAGGAAAATACAGTCCATGCCCCGTAAAACCGCTGCAGTTGTTTTGTTGTGTTGTTGTTGGTTTTTTGGTTTGGGGTTTTTTTTTTAAACAACCTGGTAGGCAAGCAGAACTTGTGACTAGAAAGAGGAGAGGGGACGTTTCCTAGAGAGATGGGGAAGGGAGGGGAGATGGTCTGCCTTAGATGTGAGCCTGTTAATATCATATGGCTGGGAGTTTCCAAGGCTCTGGAAGAAATAAAGCAATAAATTTAGCTGAAAGTCAGAGGAGGCATGTATCAGCGGAGCTACATGTCAGTTCTTCTTAGGAGTCTGGGCTAGACTGAAAAAACAAAGAAAAAATCATTGAAATAATGTCATATGTGGATTTGTCAGCAATATTTTGTATATTCTGGATATTTGAAAGAAATAATTTTGTTATGAGAAGCAACCTTCTAACAAGATATGGGACTAAAACCCTAACCCAAGCTTTGGGAAATTAAAATTGGATCCAATTTTGTGGTTTGGAGCTGTCTCAAGCAGAATAGCTTGGAGCGGGAAAGGGGCCAGTAGAATGTCTATTGCCAGGAGAAACGAAGAAGAACAAGAGGTATGTGGTGTAGCCAGTGCACATCACCTACTAGCCGATGACAGATTATGATTGTGAAGGAAGGATGGGTTCCCATCCTGTAAATAGCCTTTTTGCCTCCAAAGAGCTTTCTGTCTCCTCCCCAGTACTGCTAGAACTTGTTCAGTGAATGATCAGAATGTCCTGTCCTAGTCGGGAATGACAGGAATTAAAAACGTTCCTTAGTCAACACTCAAGATGTAAGTCATATATTTAGAAAGGTCAAAACCAATTGGGAAGAATTTAGAGTAAACATGAAAGAATGTTATTGCAATTTTTTTTTTTTTATGACACCAGTTAGGATGTGCATAAAAAAGAAAGCAAGAAACAAAGATAAAATCAAACATCTGTGTTGAACTCACGAAGAGGCCACTCAGCAGCCGGAA
>NW_010413315.1:0-3005 GCF_000710305.1 Buceros rhinoceros silvestris | reverse complement strand
AGCAGGAATATGGAGTTGCTACTGGCCTGATTAGTCCTTTATTCACATACAGTTGCCTTTCCTTCACTGGAGTTGATGCTGGCATCGAAAGAAGCCCCAATTAATAAAACCAAAAGCCTGAGCCTTCTCAAGCAAAACTCACCAATGCCATGATGATGTGATCAGCATAGGCTTACACAATCCATCTTTACATGCAAAAAAATCCTACTGCAACATGGTGCTGATGTTGACTCCTTGCTACTTCTTTCTCTCTCTTCTCAATATTAGGATGAGATCCCAACTTTGTGGCTCGTTTTCACTTCCATCTGCTTGACTAATCTCCTTGCACTCTGCTGCAAAGGAGACTTGTTACTGCGAGAGGCTGACATTCTTCTGCACCCTCAAAAGCAGAGTTGCCCTGAGTATTAAGGCTGCAGCTCGTTGCCAACACTAGCCCTGCTTTTCCTGCATGTCAGCCAGTGGGTATGCAGCGCCTGCACACCACAAGGCAGGGAGTTGGGCAACTGCTTTGGCTGAATTGAGGGGACAGTATGACTGATGTTTGTCATTCACTGTTCTTCCAGGCAATTCCAGGCAAACCAGATGCTCTGCAAAAAAATAACTTCTGCATGATTCAGAGTGGGGACAGCCTAACTGTGTCTGCTCAGCGTACTGTCCAGGCTGACTTTGTTCAGTGCTGCATCGGCAAACACACATGAATGTTTATGCGAGCAACAGTTTGGTACAATCAGGGCTGATCAATAGCTTGATGAGTATGTTGCTAAGAGTACTCTGACTATAATACGGGAGGTTTTACTTTGGACTAGATATAGTCTGGTGTCCTGAACCTAATGTGAATATGGTCCCCGTAAAGTCCTTATTCAACCTGTCAAACTTCAGACATTAAACAGATGTCCTTAACTTCTCTCTTCGAAGCTCCTTCTCTATTGACTTCCAGGGAACAGAATGCAACCAAGCTCCATACTTCAGCATCTGAGCTTGAAGTTCACTGGTGTGAATCTTGCCCCACTCCATGGACCTACTGTCACTCAAAATAGGTTCTGCTAACACTCTGGACATATCACATGAATTTGCTGTTTGACCTTCTCCTTATTTTGTAACTAACATTCTTATTGCAAAAATAACAAGCTGGACTAAAATTATCCCACTGCTACTTTGGACACATATTTGAAGGGTCTGTCAATAACAGAGGAAGCTTTCCAAGCAGCAAAAAAGAAAAGATTTCAGATTTGCTTCTTTGTTGCTAATATCCTTTTTCCTTCCACTGTCTAGCATCTCTCAGTCATTTTTAAATTAAAAGCATGTGTGTCCCAAATACAACTTTATGGCAATGCATCTTGTCCTAACCTTTGTTTTTGTTTGCTTCTTTTTTCCTTTGTATTCCAGTCAGTGGAATTTTCTTTCATAATTTGCATTATTTAAATGGCTACGGGAAAGCAGAGCAGCTAATGAGACACATCTGACAATTCCTCCTGTCAAAGGGTAAGCCCAGCTGTGAAGCTTGAGCAGTTTGGGCTGTAGAGAGCTCAGGCTGTAGGGAGCTTGTTAACCCCATACTTTAGAAGCTGTGTGCCTCTGTAGTTGTGTGCAGAGTTGGCTTTGAGCTCCCTCCACAACATGAGGGCCATGGGCGAGGTCCAGCAGAGGAGAAAGCACTTGCTCCAGCCACTGGGGAGGGAAAGGATGCAGCACAGTCTTTTCTTTCACAGATTTCTACCACCTATTCTTTTCTTTGGCAGAGGACAAATTCCCCACCTTCCATCTCTGCCTCTGTGCCCTGACCCTAGAGATTCATGTTGCTCTTCTTGTCCTCTCTGCCTCGTGATGCCTCTTGCAGCAGGACTCCTGAGCAACTGCACACTTGTAATACATCCAAATGTATATATGAAAAGCATCACTCTTCAAACTGCGTAAATAATCCAAGGATCAGCTGCAGAGCATTTGATCTCTGCCCAACACATTTGTTGCTATTGTCTAGTTTTCATTTTATACTGTTAATATAACTGGATTCTCTCAGATAGGAAGTCTTGCTCTTTGCCAAGAAGCACAGAGTCTGAGGCCCTGGTAATACAAGTTTTGTCCTGCAAGTTCTGATTTTCTCCTTTTCTCTTAATTTTATTTCCATCTCTTCTGATCAACCTGCATAGTCTTTCCTTAAAAAGCTAACAGATTAGGGTGGTATGAGTCAGCTGGGCTATGCTGATTTATTTTGGGTAAGAGTTAGACTACTGTGGAAGTCCAAAGATGGGGAGAAGTCTGCCAGTCTGGGATTTTTCAGCAAAGAATCTCCTGTTTATCTTCTCAATTTTAGAACTCCAAAGCCGACATAAGTCTTTAGATCAGAAAGTCGAACTTGTCTGTTGAAGGTTTTGGTTTTTCAGTGTTCAGGCTGGGGACTTTCCTTTCCATAGCTACCTCCTGAATATTCCTCCAAATATTTGTCCATGAAGGCACCTGCCCTTCATTTTCCATAACATATACAAAATGTATGTGAAGGCATGGTTTGATATTTTCCATATTTTCCCACAAGATGGCAGACTTTTCTTACAATAACACTACAGTGCATGCTAAAACATGTAGAGTAATGCTTTCTGTATATGACAGTAATACAGCAAATTAACTTATTCTGTAGAAGTTCGTTGCTTTATTTTGCTTTTAATTAGTTGATTTACCCTGGCTAGCTGTCTTAGAGAATCTTGCCTTCTGTCTTAACTTTCCGTTCTCCTCCCATCACTTCCTCTCCCAGTCCTCAGAGGACCTGTGTCCATGCGGTCACAAGAAAAGGCTTCCCACAGGCTTGAACTTCACCGTGGGATGCTTGAAGAACACGTGCTGGGAACTGCGCCCTTTAGCTTAATGACCACTTCATCTTGCAGGTAAAAGACACAATTTTTGGTGTTCAATGTTGAATACCTGGAACTCCATGCTGAGCATAGGGAGAAGACCAGAGACAAGCGTGTTTGTCATCAAAATACACATAGAAAATTTGGAGTTAGTTTGGGGGG
>NW_010413314.1:22992-23784 GCF_000710305.1 Buceros rhinoceros silvestris | reverse complement strand
GTGCCCGGGTTGATGCAGTCGGGCAGCGGCCGAGGTGGAGCCCGTGAGGGTGGAGCTCAAAAGGTCCAGCCTGAGCCGCCCGCTAGGAGCAGGAGCAGAGCTGGCTTGGTCTCACCTCGGGGCTGGGACACTCACAGTGCTGCAACAGCCGGAGCCTGTCAAACCTGAGGTAGCCATGGATTTTATCACCATTATCCCATAAAGAAGAAGGAACCGGGGAGGCAGAAGGGTTCAGAGACGCTGGAAGTTGAACCCAGGTCCTCTTACACGCAAAGCAAGTGCTCTCCTGCTGAGCTACATCTCTCTGATCATGGACAGGGCCAGGGGCCTGGCAAGTGCCCTCACCCTGCACTGCTGCCTCCCTGACCCCACACACAGACCCTCAGGGCACATGCTGCTGACAGCAGCCACTCTGTTCGGTGGTGCCCAGCACTGCCTCCACCTGCCCTTTCCAACCCCTCGCCCCACTGCTCATTGCTGGTCTTGGGAGGTCTGTCCTGGCCACTGGGAAGAGCCCACCCAGGACTGGGGCACTAACCTCACCGTGCTTCTCAGGCCACAGTTACACCACGGTGCCATGTGGTGCTGGAGAAGGTGGGTGCCCAAAAGAGGGGCTCGTCCGGGAGTTGAACCCGGGACCTCTCGCACCCTAAGCGAGAATCATACCCCTAGACCAACGAGCCGGGGTGCCCTGGTTTTCACACACCCCTGCCCTGTGCCGGGCACTGGGTGCTGGCAGGAGGACACCCACTGCCAGACACAGCCCGGGGGACATCCCTGCTGGGCACCTCT
>NW_010413314.1:21980-22650 GCF_000710305.1 Buceros rhinoceros silvestris | reverse complement strand
GGACCGCCCCGCCTGCTACCAGCAGCCCCTGACGCAGGCTCTGTGCCCAGAGAACCGTGAACTCCTGTGCCCTGCTCTGCCCCACAGCCATACCCACAGCTGTGCCCCCGTCCTAGCCCCGTGGGCAGCCCGGGCCTCCCGGGGAACACCCAGTGCCCGCAAACCCCCCAAGCCCACGGACAGCACCTCTGCGGGGTGGGGAAGGCAGCAGAGACGGGGATTTGCTGGGAGCGACCACGAAGCCAGCTCAGGCGGGTACATCGGCTTTGGCGATGCCCCGTGGAGGAAGCAGGGGATGGTGCTGCTGAGGACCGGCCCCTTCACCCTCTGCAAGGGCCACGAAACCGCTTGTGGGGAGGAAAACCCCAGCGCTGGTGGCAGTGGGGGGTGCTGGCGCCACCGGGCCCAGCCCATCCAGAGGTTCCTCCCCCGCTCCAAGGGCTGTGCAGCGCCCCGGCTGCTCTGCAAACGGCCAGGAGTACGTGGATGGCAGAGGCGGGGTCCGCAAAGGGCGGGGGTGTGGGAAGAGCAGGGCACCCCGGCTCGTTGGTCTAGGGGTATGATTCTCGCTTAGGGTGCGAGAGGTCCCGGGTTCAACTCCCGGACGAGCCCCTCTTTTGGGCACCCACCTTCTCCAGCGCCACATGGCACCGGGGGGTAAACAGGACGT
>NW_010413314.1:21449-21650 GCF_000710305.1 Buceros rhinoceros silvestris | reverse complement strand
GGGCACCCTCCAGGGCTCTCCCAGCCTGGGGACAAGTGCCCACGGCCGTTTGTCTCACCTGCCCCGGCACGGGTGCACTTTCTTTTCCCCACGCATCTCGGGGTGTCTCTTGGGGTAAACGTTGTTGCTGGGGGGAGTAGACAGGAAGGAGCAGGGTGATGGGTCCCCAAAAGGGAGGCTTGTCCCGGAACTGAGCCCGGG
>NW_010413314.1:20963-21275 GCF_000710305.1 Buceros rhinoceros silvestris | reverse complement strand
GAGACCGACAAGCTGGGGTGCCCAGCTGCCCCACAGCCCAGATCCCTCTCCCTCACCTCTGCCCTCCGGCCATCACCAGCCCCAGCTCTCCAGGGATGTGGCATAGGACAATGGAGGGAAGTCCTACTTCCCCACCTCTCCCAGAGCTGCAAAGCCCGGACAACACTGTGGGGGGGGCAGTGCCCGCCCTCGCCTTCTGCACCCCTGGCTCCCCCTGTGCCAGCCTGTCCTTTCTGCCCAATTTTCCTGGGAAGTGGGAAGTGTCCAGGGTGGTCAGTGCATCCCCACGCACACCCTGAGCCCCTCTCTGCT
>NW_010413314.1:5895-20830 GCF_000710305.1 Buceros rhinoceros silvestris | reverse complement strand
ACACACCCTGAGCCCCTCTCTGCTCCCCAGGCGCTGGCGGCAGGACCTGACCCCAAAAAGCAGCTACCAGGACACCGGGGTCCCTGGGCAGCAGTGCCCCCCTCCACCACCATCCCACTGGTGCCTGGGCAACTGGGTACTTTGGCTCGTTTGGGGGTATGATTCTCACTTAGGGTGTGAGAGATTCCGGGTTCAACTCCTGGGCAAGTCATGCTTTTGGCCACCCATCATCAGGCACAGCCACTCTCAGGCCAGCACCACCCTGAGCCCCTTGAGAAGGGAGACTGGGTGCCCTCACACCCTACAGTGCCCAGGGAGGGAAGGGAAACAGCTTGTCCCCAGGCTGGGAGAGCCCTGGAGCATCGCACAGCCAGTGTCCACAGGCAGCCGCAGAGCTTGTCACAGGTGTTGGGCGGGCTCTGCCAGCCCCACAGCCTGAAGGGCAGGGGTGTGGGGAGGCAAAAGGCCATGGAGATGCTGGGGGTTGAACCCAGGGCCTCTTACATGCAAAGCAAGCGCTCTCCCGCTGAGCTACATCCCCCTGCCTGCCATGGTGAGGGCTGGGGGCCTGGGTAAGTGCCCTCACCCCACCCTGCTGCCCCTCTGCCCACCACTCACCCTGTGCTGCCCAGTGGCAGATAGAGAAGGGTTTGGGGACGGGGTCACCCCACCCTGCTCCCCCCCTGCCCACCACTCGCCCTGTGCTGCCCAGTGGCAGATAGAGAAGGGTTTGGGGACGGGGTAGCCCGCACTGTGCCCAGAGAACCGTGAACTCCTGTGCCCTGCTCTGCCCCACTCTGCGGGGCAGCAGTGGGGAGCATGGGAGGGTGTGGCAGAAGGCTAAGGTGTGCTGGGACACTCCGCAGGAGTGGGGTGTGTGGGCACCATGGCTCAGTTGGTCAAAGCACCTGTCTAGTAAACAGGAGATCCTGGGTTTGACTCCCAGTGGTGCCTGGGCCTGGGGAGCTGTTTTTCCTCTCCGGAGCCCTCACCCCTGTCCCAGGTGACCCCTCACTTCCCCATTCATCAGCTGGTGCAACACAGGGGCATGAGGGAACATGGAGCTGCAAACGCTCGCCCAGCTGCCCTGCCACAGGCAGGGGACCAGCTGGATGCCATGGCTGGGCAGGGGGGCTGCGTGCCCAGCCTGGCTCTCTAGAGGTCACTGAAGAACCAGCCAGAGGTTTGCAGCTTTTAGTCAAAAAAGGGGGAAAAAATAAATCCCTAAAAACGGAGCTGGGGGGGGTGATGAGGTGGCTGAGTGCTGAAGGCAATGGACTGCTAATCCATTGTGCTCTGCATGTGTGGGTTTGAATCCCACCCTTGCCAGGCCCCTGAGGACCCCTGCCCAGTGGGTGGCTTTTTGTGCAGTCCGCAGGGTGGCCATCCTGCTCCTGCCTCTGTTTTGCTCTGCCATGGTAAATACACGCCTGACACTGGGTTGCTGCTCCCCCTTGCTGAACCTGCTCTCAGTTGCTCAGGGACCTGCGCTGCCCTTCTGCGCTGCCCTTCTGTGCTGGGCCCCATGCTCCTGCAAGAGCAGGGGACTGTCCCCCTTTGTTCTCCAAACCTACCTTCCAACCACCCTCCTGCCAGCCAGCTACATCTTCTCCAGGAGGCAAAGAACGAAGCTGCGGGCAGGGAAGGTCAGCAACAGGCTGGCCGTGTTGGCCAGGCAACAATGTGGGCATGGCCTGAGCCTGTGCTCTGGCTTTTTCCCTTCTGCTCTCTGTCAGCCTGTTTATTCCTTTCTGCATCTCATACACAAGCCCTGGGGCACCCCCCAGGACCCAAACGCCATCCTCAGACTAAGCTGTGTCTTGCAGAGCTGTGGCCATGTCCCAAAGGTGGAGGACTGCGTAACTGCCGTGTGTTGGCAGCTCCCTCCTGCGTCTGTGGCACTGCTTGCAGTTGAGGCTGCTGGGGAGAGGAGAGGGTGAGCTACTGCAAGATGTAGCAAAACCAGCCTGCTGTGAGGTCATTAACTGCCGCAACCCCGGTGAAATTGCAGAGGAGAGCCCTGCATTTCTCAGAGCGTGTCTGTCCTTCGATGCAGCTGAGGAAACGTGTTGTGCAGCCTTGCAGGTGCCTTCCCTGCTCCCATCCCTTCTTTCTGCAGATGAGGATGTGGCCAAGCAATGCCATGGCTTGGAGGCAAGGCAAGGTCATTCAGGTCAGCTCCGCACTCTGCAAGCCCTGCACTGGCTTTTTGACCTTCCCTGGGGCCATGTTTAATTCCCATGTTTTGGGGGAGATGCTCCTGGACACCAGCTGGGAGCTGCTTCCCTCTGTCAGCCTCTCCTAGGACAGAAACAGTGATTGGGCTGCAGGGAAATGTTGGCCCCATCCTGTCCCACTGCAACGAGATCCCACACTGTTTGGCCAGCTCTGCTCCCCTGGGAAAGGGGGACGTCTGTGCCTGGACAGCCAGGCGCCCTGCAGGAGGGATGCAGGAAATTTCCTGGGGAAAGGGCGTGGATTTCAGCGCATGGGGGTTGCAGCCCTGGAGAACCACCACCTTGCAGCTGGAGACAGTGAAATGGGAAGGGGTGCTGGGTGTAGACTTCTCCTGGGGTAGTGGTGCACGGCACAGGGGCTGCTGCAGCAAGGTAGGACCTGAGGCCTTGAAGGGCAGAGGCAGCCAGGAGAGGAGACAAGCTGACTCCCTTGGGACACCCTTCAGCACTGCTGGGCTCTGTCTGCTCCGGCACACCCGTGCCCCTGCCCTGGTGCGCGGTGACAAGGCCTCCTGAGGCAGGTGTGCCAGCCTCAGTGACACTGCGAAGCATCGGCCCACCTGGGGACCTGGCAATTATAGGGGACGTGTGGCAGCATGAAAGTGGGTCATCTGCAGCCCCAGGGTGGCACATAGCAGCCAGAGCCTGGTTCTGCCCCATGACACTGGCGGTGCTCTGCTCCCCAGGCTGGATGTAGTGGCCCTGAAGCACCCTGAGTCTTCTTGTCAAGGACACGGGGAGCCAAGGCTGCTCCGCGGCTACGGCGAGGCTGCGGCTGCTCCAAAATGTGCTTTTGCCTTTGGCTTTCGGGGTAAATATTGGGGCAGAGGCCAGCTTCCACCCTCCAGCTGGTCTCAGAGACATCTGGCCCTTGGGTTGTTGGAAATCCAAATGCAGGTTGCGGAAATTGGAATTGCAAAGTGCTGATGGGGCTGGTGGTGGGAAGGGAGAAATGGAGAGCTCTGGTCCTGGGCCATGTTTATCCTTGTGCCCTTATCTACAGTAAGAACAGCGGCCACACATGGCAACACATCCTGGATCCTTTGCAGAAGTTAAGAAAATGTGCCTGACATGTTTGGTTTCCCAAAATTTTCCCAGTTTTGTGGTTCCTCCAGAGAGAATCGTGTTTCAAACAGAATATGCTCATTACCTGAAATTAATAGGGGTTGGGAAAGGCAGTCCTTGTCCTCCTTCCAAATACCTGCATTTCCAGAAGACCTCTTTCCCCTGTGGTTTTCCTTTATTTTAATCTCATTCATGACACAAATCTGCTTATTTTAACTTCCTGACAGGTGCCTTTTTTTTTTTCCCCTTGTCCTTTTCTCCAGGCAAAGGACTTGTTTCAGCCCTCAGATCTACTCACGTTCAGCAACATGTCCTCTCTCTAGGTGCCTCCATGCATTTATTTCAATCATCGCTGCATCCATGGATGTTCTTCCAGGACATGATGGTCCGATGTGAGCAGAACGTCAAGTACTTAAACTGGATAAAACTGAAATGCAACATGAGGCTGCAAATCCAAAGATGCCAGCCTGTGTTTGGAAGCTGGAAGGGAGGAGTCCCCCAGGAAGAGCTGTTTTCCCTGGCATCACAGGATTGCACGGAGGCGCCAAAAGGAGAAATGGAAGATGATTAGTGACAGGGAAGAAACCCTGACCGACAGAAGACCTGTGGGTCCAAGGTGCACCTGTGTCACGATATTTTTTCAAGAGCGGTGCAAGAAGCAGCGAGGTAAAGCTTAAAATAAAGTCTCACATTCTGCTGTTCCCCGCATTGCCATTGAAGAGGTGGCGATGACCTCACAGCCTCCTGCCTTACTCCAGAAGGCTGCAAGGTCGCTTCTGTCTGAAGCACGTGTCCTCCACTGCACCTTAGAAAGGATGATTTCCCCTTTCCCCTTCCAGACTGATGTTAAAAATAGCTGCGCTTGACCCCAGCACCTTTGAAAGGCTTTTTTGCCCCGGCAGTCAGGGCAGGGAGCGGTCACTAGGGACAATTCAGTGCTATCAACTGTGGCTCGGGAAGGCCAAGTCACCTTCGGAACTAAAATGACCCCCAAAACCCTAGAAGGCCTGTCTTCAACAGTGACGCCGACAACCCCTGGCACCACGCATGCTTAGAACATGTACGCCAGTACTGCTGTGGTTTGTTCTGGGGCAGAAGATGCTTGTCCTTTCCTCTGGGCTCTGGTAGCGTGAAATGAAAAGCCTCCTTGAAACTTTCCTTGTCCCTGGAGCCTGACGGCTCATTCCCCTGTCTGGGACCACATCAGCGACTCCCTCTTCCCAGCGTGCAGGCGATTCACATGTAAGGGCAGGTCAGGACTGCTGCAACTCCCCAGCTGTTCAGCAGCCAACAGGCTTTTGCTGCAGCAACCCAGTGTCACGCTGCAGCCTGTAATTTAAAAAGTCTTGATGATGTCACTCCATGGCAAGGAAGCAGAGCCGTGAACTTCTGGCGCACTGCTGTCAGCATACCCAAAGAACAGGATGGGAAAGCTCTTGACCTTGGCAATCAGCTTGCTGCGCAGAATCAGCCAGTTTTGCTGTGTGACACCTTCAGGGGCAAACTCCAGAGCCTGTGATTACTTTGCTTTTAAAATTTGATCTGCCTTCCATGCAGAATTCATGCCCCAGGCATGTGGAATAATAACAATAAAAGAGCAGAATCCACTCAGTGGGTCCAAAAGTGTTAACAACTTGCTCATGCCAGGCCAGCCCACGTCTGGTGTCTGTGTCTGTAGTACCTGGGCAGCTGGGGCAGGAGAAATGCTCTCTGGCATTTTTCTCCCAGCATCCTGGCCCCTGCAGCCCTCCTGGTTTTCCTGCCATCGATGAGGCTGCAGTGGTAGGGTTTACCTGCAAACGCGTGTTTCTTGTGTTCAGCCCAAATCCAGCTCACCTCAGGTGCACTGGGGAGACGAGCAGGTTGTGCTTGGAGGAAGGTGGGGAGTGATGCGCTGGGTATGTGCCTGCCCTAAATTCTGCTGAAACACTCTTCTGCCTGGTGGCAAAGAGTTAAAATGTACTTTGGCCTTGGGTAAATGTACTTTGGCAAGGTAATTAGTGCCCTTAGCCTGAATCACTTCAACCTTGCTCAGTATTAAATGGAAGCAAAACATGATAGATGAAAGAGGGAACTGTTTAATCAGCCAGGGGAACTTTCCCAGAGAAAACTGCTGGTTGTCGGGGAGTTTCAGGCAGAAGGTATGCACCTGCTCCCCAGGGGGCCAGGACACCCTATAAAACCCCACACAACACCTGGCTCCACAACCCGCTCGCAGCTGCAGCCGCCATCTCCGTCTGGGTAAGTCGAGACAGGCTCCGTCTCCTCCCCACTGAGCTGTTGCTTTCACCGATGCCTTTTGCCTGGTCCTCCGCGAGAGCTCAAGGTTTGTTACCTGCCTTCCTCCTGCGTGTGGAGGATGTCGGGGAAGGGTTTATTTCTGCTCCAAAACAAGGAGCGCTAGGGGCTGTGGGACTCAGGGCTTGCAGGGTCCACAACCACGTAGCCAGTTGGGTGCTTCCTGCACACTTCTCCATGCTGAAGGAAAAAAAGAAAAGCACATGCCCGTGTCGCAGGGATCAATGTGTCCCAGTTTACAGAAGGGCATCAGAGGGCCCTTATATTTTGGGATGGGATGGCTCAGCTCACGTTAAGTCCAGCTTGCTCACATTGTATTTATTTAAGTGGGGTTTTTTGGATGTGTCTCAATATGAGCACTTTTTGTGAGCTCACAGGTGGGCAGCACGCAGGAGTGGGTCTGCTCTCAGTGCTCTCAGCATCCAGTGCCTCCAGCTTCCCCAGACATGCAGCTCAAACCAAACTCCTCGCTTTCTCCCAAGTGGGTTACAGGGTGAGGGAAGGGGGAAGCTGGCTCCTGCCCATTCAGGAAGTCTTCTTTCGGGTTTTCAAAACCGTCCAAACTCACCCACGCTCAGCTCTCCCACACCTCTGGTTATGGGAGCTGCTGAATGAGGGCTCAGCAGGGATGGACTGGCCTCTGCCTTGCATTTATGCCTTGGCTTTGGCTTTCAGGTGTACGTCCTCGCAAAGCGATGTCCTGCTATGACCTGTGCCTGCCCTCTTCCTGCGGTCCCCAGCCACTGGCCACCAGCTGCACCCAGCCCTGCTTCCGCCGCTGCGGGGACTCCACCGCCGTCATCCAGCCCCCCACTGTCGTAGTCACCCTGCCTGGGCCCATCCTCAGCTCCTACCCGCAAAACACAACGGTGGGCTCCACGGCGTCGGCGGCGGTTGGGAGCTACCTCCGGTGCTGTGGGGTGCCCATAGGCTCTGGCGGTGTCCGGGGTCTGGGGAAGGGGGGACTGCTGTGCCTGGGCGGTGGGCTGTAGGGGTGTCCCCAGTGGTCACCTCACCCTGCTGATGCCAGCAGAGTGGCTGCATCAGGAAGGGCAAACGAAGCACAGGACCAAGACTGGGGAAGAGGACTAAGGAAATGCCCATTGGTTTCCCAGCTGTAGGGGGCACCTGCAGCCCCCCCAGGAGGACGGGAGCTGTGTGAGCTTGTCACTCAAGTCTGCACCTCTGTGTACCTTTCTATTGCTAAGCCTTACCTGATATTTCCATGCGGGTGTCCCCCGCTGTGGTGCTGCACAGCACTTGCTGCTGGCTAGGCAAAAATGTTTATAGCAGGCTGTAGGCAGAGGGTGGTAGTCATGGGGCAGTGGGGCAGGGGAACACCTCACAGGGGTCAGCTTGTCCCGGAGTAGGGTTTGTTCATTTCTTTACTGAGCGCTGGAAATGCTATACTCTGAACTGGTTTATTCTCCTTCACCTTCTCATTAAAGTTGTGCTAGATCATAGCCTGAGTCTCTGTGGTGTTCTTGTGCCTCTGGTTTGGAGGGGTCACCTGCTCTGCAGGCAGCTTGTTGTTGGGGATGGGGGAGGTTTCTTTTTTGTTTGAAATGGGAGTTTCTGCTGCTCACCGCTGCACTGTGGAGACATGAGTTTGTGGTTTGCTGTCACAGCCCGAAGGCAACTTTCTCAGCCTGGAATCTTCTGCTGCTGCCCCAAAGCAAGGGTCTGCTTAAGGATGACTTCCAGCACAAGCAGACTTGTTGCCTGTTCCCCCGGGGAGGGGGGACATGAAGTTTTGACATTTCAAAATGGTATTTGTCCTGCATTTTGCAGCAATTTTTTGAGTGAGCTAAGGAGGGTGGATGTAGTGTCAGGGAACAAGGGGAGAAGTGAGCTCCTCAGGAGATGCTTCTTTGGATGGTCAGCCTGCACCCAACTCACCCAAAGTTTTATGGGTGACAAAAGTTCATAGGATCACAGAATGCTTTGGGTTGGAAGGATCCTTCAAAGGTCAGGGAAAGCCATCACTCCCTGGAGGTGGGTGCATCTGGCCCTGCACTCTGTGTCCAGCCCATCAGACACAGAGGGGTGCCTGAGTTGTGAAACACAGATCACACATCACAGAATCATCTGGTTGGAAGAGACCTTTAAAATCATCGAGTCCAACCATTCACCCTGCACTGCCAGGGTCCCTAAACCTTCAGTGGGACAGTGCAGGGTTATCCAGGTTTCCTCTGGATACAGGCATTTGGGAGCCCAGGTTTGTGACTGAGCATTGAGGCACCAGAGGCGTCGTGGTGAGAGGCATCCTAACACTTCTCATAGACACCAAGGATGAGGGACACTTAGAGCTGTGGTAATGCCATCAGGAAAGATATATAAACACGATAATAAGGACATGAAAACCCACAGTTGCCCTGTGGAAATTATACAGAGGCAAGAGCAAAAGGCGGACCAGCACTCCATGGGAGCTTCGCTCTGCTGCTGTGCAGGGAGAACTGCAGGTCCTACGCCTGCAAGCTGGTCACTTTGGTGAGGACAAGGATAACCACAGCCACAGCACACTGAGCTCTTCCCAAAGACTGGGAACTGACTCATTTGAACATGTTAGAGAATCAGAGAGTAATTGTTTTGCAGGGAGGGAGCGCAGGTGCCTCTGGAAGATGTCAGGCATTGAGTAAAGCCTCTTTTTGAGACACCACGTATCATCGAGCAGAACCTTTTCAGCTGATGGAAGGGAGAATAAAAGCCCTCCTACAAAGGGCTATTGTTTAAATCTTTTTTCATACCTTAAGCATTTTGGCAGCATGGCAATTTGCATAAAGCTTATGAGTGTTTATAACGAGGGATTATGCTGAGCTTGAAAGCATGTTGATTTTAAAAGACTTTGACCAAGCTCAACTGGTTTTATAGCTCAGGAGATCTGCACAGACATGCTCCTAATTTGGAGAATATCTATGTGGCAATTGCTTGATAGCGACAACACCAGGACAAGAGAAGTTTGGTTTCACATCCCTCCTCCAAGGACTGCTCAGATATTTGAGATGGGATGCAAAAATCTCCTGAACTCTGCAACGAGAAAAAGCATTGGATTTCCAGCAAAAGCTTCTGGCATCTGGGGCTGGTACATCTGTCTTCCATCAGTCTGTTGCACAGGACAGTCCAGGATGGAGCAAGGGCAACAAATCATAACATTTTTACATAGCTTTTCACTAAATGACTCCACTGGTGATGTTATACAGACTTTTTTTCTGAAGACCCAGTGTCTCAAAGGAGGTTAAACTCTGTGCAGGTCCTTGATTTGACTTGAATGTTGTGGTACCTTGGTGCAGACAGAGCCAGGGAAGGAAGAACTTCGGTACCCTGCAGGGCTCCCTGCCCTGAGTGACCTGGCATCCTGTCTCCCACACTCCCACAGGTGCCGTGACTCCCGACTGGCAGCTGTCCTGAACTCAGTCCGCCAGCATCCCCCCCAGCCAGTGCTTGCCCAGGGCAGGACTCTGCAAACCTGCTGATCAGACCCTGAACGCCGGGCGTGTGCCCTAAACGCAGCCCGCCAGCATCCCCCCCAGCCAGTGCTTGCCCAGGGCAGGACTCTGCAAACCTGCTGATCAGACCCTGAAATACAGGTTCCTGCAAAAACAGTGCAGCCAAAAGCGCTGGTGAGAAACAGGAAAATACATGCCAAGACTGAGATGAAAATAATGCTTAGCGGGTGGAAGGATGCCCGTGGGGGCAACAGCTGGGTCCTGAGGTTTGGTCCAGCATTGCCTACTCATGGCTTTTAACAGCAGTTGCAGCATTTCTCAGAAAAGCCTGGAGTGTAGCCCAGGCCATGCTGCATCTGTTGAGTTTCATGTCTTCTGTTCATCTCCCATCTTCCCTCACCTGCTCATGTCCTTGGAGGTCACCTTCTCCCTGCTGTCACTTAGCATCCTCCTCCTGCAGCAGTCGTTGCTTCCTGGAGACCCCTATTCCCCTACATTTTCTTTCTTCTCTTGCTTTGGTGAAGCCAACTGCACTGGCAGGGGTTAGAGTGAATGAATCATGGTGAAGTACTTCAGCTCAACAGGGCCTGGGAAGGTGATGGTGTAGGCTCCCCATCACAGGGTCACATCCACAGGTGTGTCAATCTCCTCTTTGGGGTGCATGTAACCATGGGGATACCCCAGCCTGCTCTACTGCGTGTGGCAAACAAGCTCGCTCGTGTTTGTCTGCATTTATGTACTTTGGGAAACCAACAGAAGAAGCCAGTGAGGATCTCACGTGGTGAGCATTTTCTTGAAACCCAGGGACGGATGAGGTGGGGAAAGGGGATGAAGTCATGAATTGAGTTGGAACATAGAGAAGCATAGAGAGTTTTCAAGGAAAAAGGAAGACTGGTGTGAGTGGCCAAGTGAATGGCACCGTCAGGTGTGGAAGCCCTGGGCAGTGTAGGGCTGGTGATAGGGATGGAGGGATTGGTGGTGGCTGGATGATTGCTGGGTCAACAAGATCCCAGTACATCAATCTGTGGCTTTTTTGCACATCCAGGTGAAAAGATAAAAACGCTGGTGACTCACAGCAGTGGGACAGGATGGAGGCAGATCCACCACCTGTGCCTTTGCTGGGTTGCAAAACCCATCCCAGCACCTACGTGCCAAGATGAGGGCAACACCAGGAAGGCGAGCTGGCCTCAACAGGCGGTTTCCATCATCCTCTTCACTGGGGCAAGGATTCCTGGCCAGAGCGCTTGGGGACATGTATCCTGGAGTCAGCAAGGTGGAGAGACAGAGCCCCTGGATCTGAGACCCCACAGGCATAGCAGACTGAGATGGGACTTGTTTGCCGATAAAAATATCCTTTCTTTCCCACCAAAGCCTTGCAACATAATTTCCCACTGAAGCAGAGCAATGCCTGCTGTAGGAAGGAGAGAGAAGCGGTTGCGTGGCTCGGATAAGAGGGAAGAGAGGGGACCACAGAGAGGACATCCCACCCAGGCACCCATGGACTGACAGCAGGGCAGGAGCTCTGGCTCTAGCAGGGGCTCTGGGAAGCCAGACAGGCGATGGCTCTGGCACGGGCTCTGGTTCTTCCCCAGGGCTGAAAATCCCATAAAGCAAGAAAATAACAGGCCGTCCCAATGCATGAGTCATGGGGAAGCACGCAAATCCAAAGGTGGTGGCATCCTGGTCTAGCCCTCCTGGTGCTGCCTGTGGGAGTGGGACTTGCAGCCTAGCGAACCTGCAGTCCTGCTGGCACCACCAGCACTGTGCCTCACCCTAAGCTCACATCATCGCCAGACGCTGCTCCTGGCTGTCCTACACTTCCTGCTCCTCCAAGCTTCTCCCCAGGGAGGGCAGCCCTTGGGGAGAGACAGGGACAAATGCAATAGAAGTGGAGCCCAAATCCCAATGGTTTACGAGGTCCCGGGGGTGAAATACTTGTGGATTTGTGTTTCAAAGTCAAGTGCTGTTCAGTTAACTATTCCAAGCTCTTAATTTACATTTGCTAAGAATTAGGTGTCTGCTCGTTTCCCAGAGAGGAGGAGGGTGATCTGGTTACTGCTGGTGTCAGCACTGGGTACCTGGGGCTGAAGGAGGTAGGCAGCCGTGAGGGGTTACCTGGCCTCAAAACCATGGAGTGCAGCTCCTCCCCACACCGAAGGGATTTGCTGGGCAGGGGGCAGGTTTGGATGTGCCCCAAGGAGGGACCCCTTGTCCAGGCACAACCTGCAGTGCAATATAATCAGTATCGGAGGCTCTTTGCCTGGCTCCCCCTGCAGCTGCTCTGCATGGACTGGCTCCTTGATGAGCTGGGGAGCCCTGGTGCCAGCACCTTGCTGACCCCCACAGTTGGCAGCTCCAGGGGGCTGGGGAAAAAAGAACAGCCAGAGGAATTTGCCTGTAGCATGGCACTCACATTTCCTGTCCCTTGTCCCAAAGCCATACTGGCACTTGTGGGGCAGGGTAGATGGAGGTTGTTAGCCCCAGAACCATGTGAAATGGGTCTCTGAGGGGTGGTGATGGGAGATGGGGGCACCCAGGAAACATCACCTTGTGCCCAGCACCATGGGTGGAAGCAGCATAGGGGATGAGGGCACAGAATGTATCTTTATCTTGGCTCGTTGGTCTAGGGGTATGATTCTCGCTTCGGGTGCGAGAGGTCCCGGGTTCAACTCCCGGACGAGCCCTACTTTTGGGACACCTTCTGCTTTGGAGACTGCATCTGTCCCACTCTCTGCAGACTCAGTGGATGAGGTCGGCCCTGGCATCCCCCAGCTGCCTGCAAAAGGCACCCCGTGTTGTGGTCATGGGGATTGTCTCTCAAATGACACTGGTTTTACCAAGTTTGGACACTGCAGCTGCAGTGCCACGGACCTGCCTGGACACTTCCCTGGGCAGGGGGATGTAGCTCAGCGGGAGAGCGCTTGCTTCGCATGTAAGAGGCCCTGGGTTCAATCCCCAGCATCTCCATGGCCTTTTGCCTCCCCAGACCTTCCTCCTGCATGAGGACAATGGTGATAAACTCCACTGCTACTTCTGGAAGCCATCCCCAAAGCAGACTCCTTGAACCCTGCCCCATGGCCGCCAGGCAGAGCTGCCTAGCTGGATGTGGGGGCAGCAGGGCCCCCAGTACCCCACAGCCCCCTTCCCATCCAGGATGGGACAAGCCCTGACAATGGCTGAGCCATGTCTCTTTGCCCATGGGGACCTCACTTCTGACACTGGTGTGACCCTCCTTACAGAGGGGACATGGCACCATTGCCCTCTTGATGACCGTCCCTGCAGGGGCTGTGCCTGGTGGTGAGTGCCCAAAAGAAGAGGGGGGTGGGGCTCGTCTGTGAGTTGAACCTGGAACCTCTCACACCCTAAGTGAGAATCATACCCCTAGAGCAACGAGCCAAGGTGCCCAGCTGCCCGGGCACCCCTGCCTTGTGACAGCAATTGGGGTGCCAGGTTGGGGCACCGTTGTCCAGGGACCCCAGTGTCCTGGTAGCTGCTTTTTGGGGTTGGATCCTGCCGCCAGCCCCTGGGGAGCAGAGAGGGGCTCAGGGTGTGTGTGTGGATGCACTGACCACCCCAGCCACTCCACGCTTCCCAGAAAAATGGGGTCCCCTGGGGGATCAGGGGGTGCTTGGAATGGGGGGCAGGTGTCCCCCCTGATGCTTGGGGCTGGGGCTGTGATGGCCGAGGGGTGAAGGCGTTGGACTCGAAATCCAATAGGGTTTCCCTGCGCAGGTTCGAATCCTGCTCACAGCGACAGATTTTACCTACTGCCCCTCTGCCCTTGCTGGGGGTCTGGAGCTGACCACGCTGGGTGTACTGAGGAGCAGCTGTCCACCACCCTTGTGGAGTGCTGGTGGTCCTGTCGCTCTGCCTCAGACAGGAGCAATCTGTCCCCTCTGGCAGCCACAGCATGGTGCCGGGCTCAGCAGATTAGCAACGGTGAGTAATTAGTGTTAAATGCTGGCCCTGGGACCTGCTCCAGGTGCAGCAGTTGTTTATGCAAGACCCTTTCTGACTCTGGCCACGGATCGATGCAGTTAATGAGAAACCCTAGCTCGGGGAAGAGGCAGTGGGCTGGGTGCTGGGAGGATTTTGCTCCGCAGTGGGACAGGAAAGGGCAGGCAAAGCCCCAGGACACAAGGAGCGCAGGCAGACCCTGGGACCATGGCCAAGCTGGTGGAGTGCATCCCCAACTTCTCGGAGGGGAATAACAAGGAGGTGAGGGGGTGTGTGGAGGGGCCGAGGGTTGGGCGATGCTGGGGTCTGGACAGCTGGGCTGCCCTGATGGTGCAGCTGTGCAGGCAGCACCCACTGCCGGGCCCTGCCTGGCCTCCTCTGAAGTGCTGAGCACCTTACCCTGCCTGGACAATGCTGAAAATGCCCCAAGGCAGCCCCTGCTCCCTTTCGCATCTTGGTGAGAAGTGCAGGCTCAAACCAAACCCCTCCCCACTGCCAGCAGGTTGCCCAGGGTGGTCTGGAATATCCCTTTAGAGAAAAATTGCTTGCAGTTGTTGTGCCAAAACATGTAATCCATGTTAATGGCATCTGTGCTGGGCATCACCCCTAGGCTGAACTTTGGCCCTGGTCCGGGTAGGGGAGTTCAGCAAACCCCACACTGCAATAATACTGCTGCTTCTCCCAGGGAACAGGCTTTGCAAGTCTGTTTTCAAGCTGACAGGGGACAGTAGCTTCAGGACAGCAGTTCATGATGGTGCTCTCCAACATGCAGCAGCAGCTGGTGGGAAGGGGGAGAACTGAGAAAAGGCATCCCCCACCTTGCAAAGCTGGGACTGCAGAGGAGTCCAACTGTATCACCTGCCTTTCCCTCCTCTGCCATCTGGCAGGTGATCGATGCACTGGCACAGGCCATCTCCCGGACGCCTGGCTGTGTGCTGCTGGACGTGGATGCTGGTGCCTCCACCAACCGCACCGTCTACACTTTCGTGGGATCCCCTGAGGCCATTGTCGAAGGGGCACTGAGTGCAGCCCGCGTGGCCGGGCAGCTCATTGACATGAGCCGGCACAAGGGTGAGCTGGGGGTGGGTGTGCAGAAGATGGTCTGGGGACAGAGCATCACTTGGCTGTGGTGCGTGGTCAGCTCGGGGTGCACCATGCACGGCTGGAGGTAAAGTCAGCTGCCAGTGGCCAAGCATGGCATGTTGCTGCACCTGCAGCAAGCAGTGCTGCTGGGATGGGTGGTGGTGAGACCGTGCAAAGCTCTTGCTCATCCTCCTCATCCATAGAGGCTGAATCCCTGCTGCGATTCCCTCGTGATGGCCCAGCCTGCAAAAGAGGCTGGGAAATGTCCATCTTCCCTCCTTGTCCACTTGCTTTTCCCATCTCCCATCTTATATCTGCCTCATCACCAGGTGAACACCCTCGCATGGGGGCCCTGGACGTCTGCCCCTTTGTGCCAGTAATGAACGTCGGCATGGAGGAGTGTGTCACCTGCGCCCATCTCTTCGGGCAGCGCTTGGCAGCGGAGCTGGGGGTGCCTGGTGAGTGGGGGCCAGGAACCTCAGCCCGTCCTTTCCCACCCCGCACTCTTCCAGCTGTGGAGAAACCGCACACCTTTTGCAGAAGATTAACCAAATAGTGTTTTCTCCCAAATGGACAAAACTGGACCCTGTTAGGTGACCAGCCTTCCCGGCAGAGCTCTCACCCAGCTCTCTCTCTCCTTGCAGTGTACCTGTATGGGGAGGCAGCGCGGGAGGAGAGCAGGAAAGCCCTGCCTGACATCCGTGCTGGGGAGTATGAGGCACTCCCTGAGAAGGTGAGCCTGGCAGCATCCGACCGGGCTGCACAGGCCAGGCAGAGCTGAGCTGCACCTCCCCACCTTCGGGGAGAGTGCTGGGGACTGGCAGGGTCCCTTCACACCAAGAGTTCCTG
>NW_010413314.1:3792-5837 GCF_000710305.1 Buceros rhinoceros silvestris | reverse complement strand
CAGGGGAGGGAGATGCTGTCCCCGGGAGGGTGACCTGTACTGCTTGGCAGTGCCAGCCCATGCACTCTCCTCCCTCCTCCGCAGCTTTCAAAACCAGAGTGGGCTCCTGATTTTGGGCCCCCAACATTCGTCCCCCGCTGGGGAGCCACAGTGACAGGCGCCCGGACCTTCCTTATTGCATACAACATCAACCTGCTGTGTACAAAGGAGCTGGCTCACCGCATCGCCCTCAACCTCCGTGAGCAGGGTCGAGGCCCTGACCAGGTACACCCGCCCAACATTCGCCCCCCGCTGGTGAGCCACAGTGACGGGCGCCCGGACCTTCCTTATTGCATACAATATCAACCTGCTGTGTACAAAGGAGCTGGCCCACCGCATCGCCCTCAACCTCCGTGAGCAGGGTCGAGGCCCTGACCAGGTACACCCGTGCTGGTGGCATGCCAGGAGCAGACCTTCTTGCTCCTGTGCCTCCTGGGCCATGCCTTGACTGTGACAGTTCTTGGCAGCCCGGGCGCTTGAAGAAGGTGCAGGGCATTGGCTGGTATTTGGAGGAAGAGAATATAGCCCAGGTTTCAACAAACCTGCTGGATTTTGAGACCACGCCGCTCCACACTGTGTATGAGGAGGTCTGCCGAGATGCAGAGGTGGGTAACACTCTGTTCTTGTTTCAGAGAGGGCTTCACAGGAGATGTTTTTCTCCCCATCCCCAGGTCAGGCTGTGCTTTATCTGATGTTTGGCTCAGCCAAGCTGAGCAGAGCACTGAACAGCATGGGAACCCCAAAAGCTCAGCAACTTGCTGCGAGCCCCCAGCTCATCCACTGAAGGCTTTTCCATGAGATCCCCAGGTCCTGGCAAGAGATGAGGACTGCCAGGCTGCGGTGATAGTAGCGGCAGGGCAGATGGCTCTGGGGACAGTCAAGTTTCTGATGTCCTCTGCAGGCCCTGAACCTCCCCGTGGTGGGGTCGCAGCTGGTGGGGCTTGTCCCCAAGAAGGCCATGCTGGACACAGCTGAGTTTTACATCAAGAAGGAAAAACTCTTCATCCTAGAGGAAGAGCAGAAGATCAGGCTGGTAATGCAGGTCTTCCTGGTACCAAGGGTGGGATCATGAGAGAGACACACCCATCCACTCCCCTTTGCCCAAAGTGACCCTGAGCAGTGGTTTGGACCACAGCAGCCCTCAAGCATGACACTTCTCTCTAGGAATGGTGCCTGGCAAGCTGTGAGAGCACAGCAAGTGGGACAAGTTGTTTTATTGTCCTGAGGACGCTGAGATGCTCAGCAAGCAGAGAGCTTATCCCATGAGGACAGAGTGCAGGCAGCAGCTGCCCAGACTGCCTGCATGGAGGCCAAGAGGGGAAGGAGACCTTTCCAGAGCTCACGAACAGTGCATGGTGTTATGGCACCTGCCCCAGGACCAGCATAAGCTGGAAACCATGAGACAGGCTCTGCCTTCCAGCTACAGGAAGGAGGGACTATTTCATCCTATGGAGAACGTGCTAGATAAGAGTGAGCTAATTATTTATCAGTGCAGTTTCCAGTTGTCTGTAGGCAGCCGCCACCAAGTCTGGAACGAGACGGGCTGGTGACACCAGCTGTCCTTTCTCTGGGCAGTGGCCCAAACAGCTCTGCCCTAGGGATGCATCACCCATTAACAGCGGGGAATGAGGATGCAACAGGGCTGACACAGCGGTGCTGCTCCTTGCAGGTGGTCAGTCGGCTGGGCCTGGACTCCCTGTCTCCGTTTCACCCCCGGGAGCGCATCATCGAGTAGGGATCTTTGTCCTGCTTCTCACCATGGTGCCTGTCCCTGTGCCCAGACTGGGGGAAACCCGCTGCCCGTGTCCTGCACTCAGCCGGTTCTGGGAGTGGCACCTGCGTGCTCAGGGGACACACCCAGGGGACATCTCTGCTATGTGTCATGCAGGCGTGGGATGGTCCCTGCTCCCGGATGCTGGTGGTTATGAGAGTGGGGTAGGGAGACTCCAGGTCACTTGGGCAGGCAGTAGAAGCAGGTTTCCTGGGCAAACTTCTGCGTGTACACA
>NW_010413314.1:2321-3643 GCF_000710305.1 Buceros rhinoceros silvestris | reverse complement strand
GGGGAGGCTCTGACCCACAAGACCACTGTGCCACAGGTACCTGGTGCAGGCAGGAGAGGTGGACGGGGAGCTGGTGGCCAAGCCACTGGGCGCCTTTGTGCGAGCAGTTGGTGGGAGATCGGCAGCACCAGGAGGAGGCTCTGTGTCTGCAGCTGCAGGCGCCCTGGTATGTGCCCGGCACCAGGATGGGGCCTCTCCTTGCCTGGGGGGGTCCTCTGGGTGTGCCAAGCCCCTGAGGGTAGCTGGCAGGCACTGTATCCTGTTGGAGGATTTACTCTGTGCCCTTGCAGGGAGCAGCCCTGGGCTGCATGGTGGGGCTGATGAGCTATGGGAAGCGGCAGTTTGAGGAGCTGGACCCCATCATGAGGAAGCTGATCCCCCCCTTCCATCAGGCCATGGACGAGCTGGTGGCGATGGTGGATGCTGACTCTCATGCCTTCAGCAGCTACATGGTAAGGTCCCACCAGCGGCAGAGGTCCAGTGAGGAAGAGAGGGGCTTTCTGGCTGGGAGGGGGGACAGAATCACTGCGCCCCGGTGTCCTTAGAAGCAGAGCTGTGATCTTGGGCCAGGAGAAGGGACACATCAGTTTGCAAGAGCATGGAAGCTATCAGGTCTGCCCTGGCCCCCGATGCAAGTCATGCAGGGTCTTGGAGCAAATGGCAGCAAATCTGCTTTTCTTTGCCTGCAGGAAGCTATGAAACTGCCAAAAAGCACCCTTGAAGAGCAGGAGAGGTGAGCTGGACTGGTGGGGACTGGCAGACTGGGGGAGCACAGCCACCTGGTATTCACCCCAGGCCTGTCCTCGCTCTCAGACGCACGGCTGCCATGCAACAGGGACTGAAAACAGCTGTGAGGGTGCCCTGTGCCCTGGCAGAGAAGGTGAGTGGGCTCTGGCCTGCTCTGAAGGAACTGGCACGCTGCTGCAACCTGGCCTGCAAATCCGACATCCAGGTACCACCCCAGCTCACGTGTTGCCCCAGATGGGGCTTTGGAGACTATGGAACTCACTGCTTTTCCCTCCAAGGTATCCCTTGCATCCTCCAGGATGCACCTCTCCAGCCACACTTCTCAAACTGGCCAGTGGTTTCTTCCCACTACCTTTTTGGCTGCTTTGCAGCCCTTGTAGAAGAGTTGACATCCACCAGCCCTTGCCTGGCTTTTCCCAGCTGAGTGACAAGGCCAGGAATGGTTCCCACTGCTGGAGCCACATCCTGAAAATACCGGGTCGGAAAGAGTTGCACGTCGCTGGGTCCCTGAGGGTGGGAGTCCTGCAGCATAAGGGTCCACCCTGCTGCAGGACCAGGCAGTGGTGCTCTGGTTC
>NW_010413314.1:953-2232 GCF_000710305.1 Buceros rhinoceros silvestris | reverse complement strand
GCAGCAGACCTTCTTGTGAGCCTTTTCTAGGTGGGAGCCAAAATGCTGGAAACGGCTGTGTTTGGAGCTTACTTCAATGTCATGATCAACCTCAAAGACATAACGGATGAGAAGTTCAAGCTTGCGGTAAGCAAGGGCCGTGTGGTGGTGAGGATGAGGAGGGACAGAGGTGGAGATGAAGCCCCTGGAACCCCTCATGCCTGGGCACCCTGTCCCTTTGCCACCAGTGGGATGCATGGGGCGGGTGGTGGATGGCTCTTATCCTGTCGCGTGGCAAATTATGCACCTTTTCGCTCCCCGTGCAGATGTCTCAGAAGGTCTCCGGGCTGCTGGAGGAGGCGAAGCAAGGCTCGGCGCTTGTGCTGGCACTGCTGGAGAAGCGGGTGGCCTGAGAGGGGCTAAGGGAAGGGCTGGGGGGCTCTGCAGCAGCAAATACAGCTGGGAAAGAGGCTCATCCCCGTCTGGGCTCCTTCTGTATCTGCCTCAGGAATGCTGCTCTGCTTAGGCAGTTCCCAGCGTCATGTGCCCTGCTGGCCTTTCCCTGGCCAAGCGTGATTTTTGCTGCCTGGGGCTCAGACCCCAGACTCCATTCCCCCCATCCCTGGGGCAGAAGGAGCTGCTTGGACTGGCAGTGCTTGGGCTCACAGGGCTCTCAATGGAGGAGACGGCAGGGACTCCTTGGTGCTGCATCTCCTCATCCCACACACCCAGACGTGTTTCTGTGCCCAGAAAACCCTCCTTGCAGTCTCCTTCTGTGAGATGTCTTTTTGACGGTGCACGACAAGACCAGCCCGTTGCATGGCTGACCAGCCCGGGAAGGGAGTGCTGCAAAATGCAGGGCAGCTTTGGGGGCGCTGGCAGAGAGATGGGGATGGGACAGGAGGAGCTCTGCCCCCTCCTCATAGACCCCCCTGAGCACAGGCCTGAGCATCAGGACATCCAGCCCTGCCTCCATCACCGGGTCTGGTGGCAGATATCACCTCCTCCACCCACACACCATGGCAGCACCCTGAGCAGCGTCACAGGCAGCCGTTAGCTGGACCCTGCAGCCCGTTGTCCCACAGCAGTGCCCGCGGGAGGGTGAACCGCCCGACCACTGCACCCATGCTGGGAGCACTGAGCCAGGGTTCAAAGTGGGGACAGCTGACTCACCCCACCTCCTGACACCGTGATGTGAAACCACCACCCTCTGCCCCCTATTTTTATTAGTCCTGTGGGACCTTTGTGCCAGCAGGGAGCGGTGTGTTGACATTACCTGTGTGCCCATGGTGATGGCCAG
>NW_010413314.1:0-862 GCF_000710305.1 Buceros rhinoceros silvestris | reverse complement strand
GGCTGGTTCCTCCTGTTGGTAATGTCACCCCTGCCAGCCACACCCCTCCTCACCCAGGCAGGGCCCTGGTATTTAAGGGGTGCCCACCACCCCAGAGGAGCCTTGCTGAGGACAGCAGCTGGGACGTGCTGCTGGCGGCGGTGCATTCAAAGGATTCTGCCAGCATCATCCCTGGGAGTTCTTCTGCAGGTTGGTGATGCAAGCAGCTCCCTGAGGCAGCAGCGCCTGGCAGGACTCAGGGCAGCCAGAGAGCACAGAGGCAGTGCAAGCATGGGCAGCACCATGGTGCGGTCCACAAGGACAAGGGCCGGACACCCAGGCTCATCCAGAATGGGCTTATTATTTCTATTAATGGTGGAAACCCCGTGCCTGGGCTTTCAGGGTGCACAGAGGTGGGAACAGTCACTTTTGGGGTCAATGCTGTCACCCAAAGGTATGGAGCGGCTATTGGGGTCTGTGGGGGGATGGCACTCCTGGAGAAGTGAAGGTGGTCTCTGTGCCTGGGACAGCGGAACCAGGTCCTGGCTGGGTGATGATGCCCTTTTGTGACAGGAGGTGCTGCAAGGAGCACTGACTGTGCCTGTCCTTCCCTTGCAGCTTCAAGACCACAGAGGATGTGGAAGCCAGGTGAGGGGTCACAGGGCTGGGTGGGGCGGCGGGCCATCGGGGTTCAGATTGGGGCTCGGTGTGATCCCCATGGGCACCCAGGGGGGTTCCCTGTGTTACAAAGGGGAGTGGGGTCTCATTTGTGAAGAGGGGGTGTAGACTGGGAGGGGTCCTTTGGGTGCATGGGTATGCCAGCTCCCTGCATTGCCTGTCCGGGAAGAGCCCAGCTCTGCTTGCTAACAGCCCCCTTTTTCCC
>NW_010413313.1:16695-16954 GCF_000710305.1 Buceros rhinoceros silvestris | reverse complement strand
CACCCGCCACCCTGCCCCACGCTGGCTGCCAGTGGCCGGAGGGCACACGCAGACTGCGGCGATGAGACGGGGAGCGTGAGGGGGTGAAAGCGGAGCTGGAGTTCAGGCTTTTTGGTGGCGAGTCACGTCAGGGAAAAAAATGCAGTTTGGATACATTTGGACTATCTGGGTTATTTTTTCCCCCCACCTGGGAAAGAAGGGTGTCCCTCTGAAAACGATGCCTCACCCTATTTCTGAACAGAACAGTGCATTTCATTTG
>NW_010413313.1:15327-16538 GCF_000710305.1 Buceros rhinoceros silvestris | reverse complement strand
TTACTTGACTTCAGGATGAGGAGAAGGAGGAGGCAGCGGGACAGGGAGGATTCCCAGGACACCCCTCATTGTCCTCCCGCTGCGCCCAGCTGCTCCCCTGCCCGCTCCAGCCCGTCTCCATAACGTGAGCTGACGTGGGATCAAACACCCGCCCTTCAGACCCTCTAATTGGAGTTAACTTTTGCCCCAGGAGTGACTCTATTACCAGGGAACCCTGTGGAGGGGCAGGGGTAAATTGGGGTTTGGTGGGTCCGGACAAAAGTCGTTTCCCAAGACCTCCCCCACAGCTTCACACCAGACTTTCTCCCATCCTTTCCCCTCCCACCACCCACTGTCCTCTCCCCATCAGCTGCTCACTGACTGGTAAAATGTTTACACCCCACGCAGCTCCACAAATCAATTAGAGCCACATTTAGCTGACATATGGCCTCTCCAAGTCCACCGCCTCAACTGATGCAGCCAGAGGGAATGAAAGAGCCGGGCTGGAGCCCCTGTGTCCCACCCTTATGGACACCAGCGGTTTTAATGACCCTTTAAATCAGTCCTGCTGGAGGGCTCCGGGCCAAAGCCGCTGTCCCCTGATGCTCAGGACCAGGACTCACTGGCTGCTTTGTCCCTGGGGCTCCTGCAAGCCCGCTGTATTTACCCATCAGGAAACTGGTCACTTTTCTCTTCCCCAAACTGCAGCTGGGCTGGGGGATCTCAACCCGCCTGGTCTGGAGAGAGCAGCAGGGACCGCTGCGAGGGAAGGAGCAGGGGGCAATGATTTTCCCCTCGCTGTGATGATTTTCTCCTTCTCCCTTTGCTTCACCTGCCTCCACCCTGTGTGGACACGACCTGCAGCCTCCAGAGCTGGCCCTCGTCCGTACAGATGGACAGACGGCCATCAGAGCAGAAAGCTCCAACTAAACCGAGCCTCTGCCCGATGAGCAGATTGTGAGGAAAAGGTCCTTTAAACACTGAACAGATACATCACAGAGCATCCTCTCCCTCCCCTGTGTCCAGCTCATTTTGCTCTCCATTAATGTGTCAGCTAATGAAATGCCAAAAATAATTCTTAGAATGCTTCCAGGGGCTCCTCCAGGGCAGCTGCTGCACGAGGACGGGGTGAGTGAGCGGGGAGCTGGGCAGCCCGGGGCTGGTGGAGAGGAGGGCGAGGAGGAAGGAAGGAGCAGGGGAGACAATGGCAGGGAAAAGAGGGGAAAACCACC
>NW_010413313.1:8983-15235 GCF_000710305.1 Buceros rhinoceros silvestris | reverse complement strand
GGCAGGAAAATGTGGGGACAGCCACGTTTGGGCCACCACGCTGCCCATGGGGTGTGATGCAGCTTGTCCTAAATAGGGACCTCGTATGTGACGAAACCCTGCAGCCTGCCCAGATTTGGCTCCGTGGAGACCAGGTACTTTCCTGTCCCACCATCCTCTGGTGACATCTCCGCATCCGGTTTTCTCGGGGTGAGGGATGTAACGAGCTTGTGGTTACACACCGCTCTGCATCCCCGGGCAGCAGCACGGGCTGGAGTGGAGAATGCTGCAATGGCGCAGAGAGAGGGGACAGTGCCTTGGCCCGAGCCCAGGCTGGACGCACCTTCCAGAGCTCCCACCTAAGTTATTTTTACCTGGTTTCTCCCCTCAGCATTTGCCCTTAGTCCCCTGCAAGCCGGTGCAAGGCTCAGAAAAGCCAAGCCCAGCCATGCTGCGGGTCGGGTTCTTCCTGTGTCACCCACCTGTGACCATGCAACCTGCTGCCACCGTCCCTGTGCTGCTGGAGGCACAAGGCAAACCCCGCCGTCACCCTCTGCCCCACCAGTGCTGTCGTCTGACGGTGCCGCTTTGCAGGAGGGGAAGGATGCAGAACATTTCTCTTCCTCCCCTGCTGCACAACTTGGCTGCTCCGCCGGGAAAGCTGGGCCTTCCCCAGAGATGCCCAGTGATGCAGACTTCTTCCACTGGGCAAGCACAAACCCTGCGACGTGACAGGCTGGTCTCAAACCCACACCCCATCAGTCTCTCCGTCAAGATTTGCCCCTGGAGACACAGAAACACCGACAGCGCCACAGCACTGATGCCACCTCCAGGCTCCGGAGGAAGCCCACCTGTGTCCAACACTTCCTGGGGGTTTTACACCCAGCCAAGCCCTTACAAAAAGAGCCCGTGGGTCCGGGAACCCAGGGCTGCTTGTTCTCCTGGGCTGAGCAAAGCCACCCCCTTCGGTGTCTTTGGGCCAGGGAAGGGGAAGCCACCCCTCAGGCCACAGCTCTGGGGCGGCAGTGGCTGATGCATCGCCCCATCTAGTGGCAAAGGTGGCCAGAGGGATCTCTGCGGCCCCGTTAATGCAGGAGAGATCAATGAACGGTTGCCCCTCACTGAGTATTTTTAGCGTGCAAATGTTCCGTGCCGTAATATATCTCCCCCAGTGGAGGCTGAGCATGTCTCCGCTTCCTTCCAGCATCACGAGGATGCCGCTGCAGCCAGACGGGCGAGAGGCCGGTTTCAATTATAACACGAGGAACCACATGTATGGGGCTGGTCCGTAACACGCGGCTGCACCGAGAGCTGGGTGCTCTGGTAGTTCCAGTAAAGGTACAACGGTTTAAGTGGAAATGACTGGTATTGATCTTGGCAGGCAGATACCAGCAGAAGTAAAAATAAGCTGCTCTCAATTAACCCGCATTGATCTGAATTAAAAGAAAAATGGATCAGCCCTGGATAAAACACCAGCCTCCCCAGTCAGGGAGAGGGGTGGCTGTTCAGCAGAAGCAGGTGTTTGATTTTGAAGGACAGGGCTGGGTAGGAAAGCGGAGGGTCAAGGCTGGATGTTCCTCACATTTTTCCCCTCCATGGGTGACTTCCATATCGTGGGGGCCTTGGGTGGCAGGTGGAAGGAGCTGTTCTCCAGAAGCCAGTCTCCACGTGTCCACCAGGACCCGGTCACACCGCAGTACCAGACACAGGAGGCTGGAGAACAGCCATGGATGAATGGATCGGAGTTACTCAGCCCTGGCGGCCTGCAGACCCTCTGCAGTGGTCAGCAGCACAGGACCCAGAGAGAAGCCAGTAAAGGACCAACGGACCTTCTCCCCCAAAGGCAAGGAGGGGGTTGAGTACAAATGGTGGAGAAACACTAGAACAGACAAGCCCAAGTCCTGCCTCATTCTCTCAGGGTGATGCTTTGAGTGTCGTGAGGCCGGTAGGTGGTCCAGCTCTCCAGCACTGTGCTGGGTACTCCATCCCCTTCTCCTGGATCTCAGGCTCTGTGTCAACACTAAAAGCTTATTTGCATCAGTCTAATCAGAGGACTGGCTCGAAGCCTCGTGAGGAAGGCAGAGCTGACACAGGAGTTGTGAAAGACAACATTATCTTCCCTGTGGAATTGATAACACACAACACAACAATTCCTGGAGGGCCACGAGCTGCCAGCAGACTCGGTCCCTGCTCTGTTCCAGGGCCATTGGGTACAGAGGGGAGGGGAGCAGGGATGGAGTTGAGACTTTGAGCAGAGCGGAATTCTCCAGTGCATCTTCCTGCTCTGGGGCTTGAGCTCATCCACAGAGTGAACCTTCCTGCTTTCCCCGGGGAAGATTTGGCTGAGGAAGAGACAGGGAAAGCTCATGCGGGAGCAGATCAGAGTGGGAAGTGATGCAGAGTCCCTCTTCAGCTGCGAAGGGCTGTGGTACCTGAACTGGCTTGGACTCGTCTCCTCCTCCACACCACCCGACCAAGAAGAGGAGGAAGTGCTCAGCACTAATTCTCAGAAGGTTTCCTTCAGATGGCAATAAGGACAAAGGGTGCCTGTCCCACAGCTGCTGTGTCCACCCCCCTGCCTGTCCAACACGGTGACTTCTGCTGGAGCTTCTCTTTCAGGTCCCTGCCCTCTCCCATTTCCAAAAGCTGAATTTAACTCCATCTCCTGAGCCATAAGCTCCATCACAGTGACTCCTCAGAGCAGCCACATGTTACGGACATCAACCGTAACAGCCCCTCCCTGGGCAATACACCACCTAAGAAACCAAGACAGTGACCTCCCCTCCCTTCTTGCTCTGCGTATAGCTGTCACTCAGCTGTCACCGGTCTTGATGAACCACCACACGGACGTAGAAACAGAATTGTCTCTGGCAAGAAATATACACCAGAAAAAGTCCAAAGATAAAAAAAAATCCAGGAAAAAATGACAATGGCAAAAAAGATGAGACCAGAGAGAAGATACATTAATCCTGAAATATGGAAGATGTTCCTGCAAGGAGAGAGGCTAGACATTGGTGGGCAGGACACGGAGTCATGGATTTAACCAGCCACCAAGAACGCTGAGGTTAGACAGCTTCTGCTTTGCACAGGTTGGGAACCTGAGGCACAGGGAAGGAGCTGGAGAGAAGGACAGAGCGGAGAAAACAGAACGTATTCCCCAGAGTTCCCAGCGCCTTGTCTCAGGCTGTGAGCTCTGGAACAGACCTGCCTAATGTGCACTAATGAACCTACTGCCCGAGAGGCTCCGAGAGTGAGAGGAGCTGCTCTCTAGGGGAGGCAGGAGAGGGATTGGTGGTGGGGAGGAGAGCTGGCACTGCCCCCACGCAGATGGATCTGTGTGCCAAGCCCGCGCCGGGGGAAGAGCGAAGTGTCTGCTCTCCCGGCTCTCCCCGGCACAGTTTGTAAATGGAGAATAATGCAACCTCAGGCATTAAGAGGGAGACACAGCTGGGCTTCAGGATCCCTTGGTGGACAGAGCATCCAGACTCTGGAAGAGTGAAACTTGGACCTACTCACTTTCCAAAATGACCTGTCTTTGCAAGGCAATTCACAGCTTCCAGAGGTTAACAAACTGCTCCTTCCCCCTCCCCAAGGTCACCCCTTCTCTGCAATCCCATGACACTCTTCTCTAGTAACTTGGGGCACAGCAGCATGGTCTCTTCTAATTTCATCTCCTGATGCTGCACCCAGCTCATGGAGTACCATGGAAGTACCATGGCAGATAAACACCCTCTGCAAGGGAAATCCAGCGAGTGCAACGAACGTGAGGCTTCTTGCTGAGGCCATGGACCACGTGGGTGGCCAAAGCACGCTCAGGAGATGAGTCTGCAGCACACTGATTGCTCTTCCTCAAGAACCAAGACTTGAGCAATGTTCTGACAGATCTCCCTGCCTCCCAGGGAGGGCAGGTTGGCAGCAGCGGGTGATGGCAAAGCCTCTTCTTGGCATTGCCGTGCGAAAGAGGGGTTGAAGCAGAAACAAGGGCAATGGGGTTTGTTTGGAGGAAAAAAGAGTGTGTTGAAATGGAATGAAAACCGAGAGAGAATCCTCTGGATATCTCGTGTCCTGGCTGTAAAACAGGAACAGCCTCAAGCTTCTTTCTTAAGCCTGAGTGTCAGCACTCCTTCAGCAGCACCACAGCAGCTGCAGAGCAGCGCACAGCTGGGCTGCAGCTCTCCTCCCTGCCCGGCAGCTAAAGCCAGCACCTAGCAGCACCCAGCAAGTCCCACCAACCCGCCGGGTCAGGTCTGACTAGATGCTCCATCACACAGACCAGCCAGGTGCTTCCCACATGAGGCGAAGCATTAATTCCATTCCTGAGACACCGTGAAGAGTCTTCCCTGTGCAGATGACATTTCTGAATAAATGTCTCTGGGAGCGGGGGGATGTGACAGAGTGACCACCCGCTGCTCCCAAGGCAAGGCGAACCGCGGTGCCGTTACCCAGCATGGCCACCCAAACCAAACCAAAACAACCCCCACCTAGGAGCACACGTACGGCCCTGCACGTCCCCTCCCCATCCCTCTTGGAGAAGGCAAGAGCAGAGGAGCCATCCCTGACTTCCACAGGGGAGAGTCTCGAGGCTTTTCTGTTGACACGGGCAGTTTAAGGACCTCCTGAGAACAGCACAGAATTGCTGCTCCCTGCTCGACCCGGTTTCCAGGCAGTGCCTACGTGAAGTTATAGGATCTACTAGTTGCAAAGAGACACAGAGTCTAACTCGCCGCTTGGCACCTTTCTCTCATTGATTTCAGATAGGAGGCAGGTGCCAGAACCGGAGCAAGGAGTGAGCTGAACCCTCTGACTCAGGGCTGCAATGCCACCGCTTCCCCAAATCGTTGCTGCCACACCATCCCGTCTGCAGCTATTTCAGGCACCCATTGTGCTCCCAGACGTACGCTAAATGCTGGGAAGGGAGTGGCCCAATAGCTGGGGGCTCGAAAATCCCAGCCTCTTGCTCTGGGTGGAGAGCAAGGCTGCGAGCAGGGCACTCCAGAGCTGAGCCTCTTTTTGTCAGTAAAATAAAAAGAGTTTCCCAAGCAAATCCACCTGCTGTGCTCCCAAATTCTTGTGGAAGTTCATGTTTTATACCCAGGCAGCAGAGTCTCAGGAGACCCTGACCGAGGAGGGGAGCTGAGGTGAATGTCACTCCCTAGGAGCGCCAGCTGTGAACGCTGCCCCATCCACAGCCCCGGCAGCAGGACAGTCCCCCCTCACTGCTGCCTCTCTCCCACCTTTGCTGCTCCGATTCGGGTTCCTGGGCTGAGTTTGGAGCCTTTTTCTTTTGGAGAGCATTTTTATTAGGGAAGCCCTTTAATTTTTCCGTTTTGGAAGAACCCCAAATGGGCTTCCCGGCAAAACTAATGTGCAGGCGCTCAGCATTAAGCACTGAGTAATCCTGGAAGTACAGACCTGATGTCTCTACAGGCAGCAATAAACTTTTCAGCACAATACTGTAACCTCAACTCTTCCTCCTTTAATGGCTTTTCTCCATGCCATTAGCATCGCTGCAGAACTTCCCGTGTGTGGCATGCGCGCACGGGCATGCACAGGCGCGCGCAGAAGAAGGGGTTGGGAGTGAGGGCTGAGGAACAGCTCTTTCTCCAGCCTCCTTAGGTCAGGGATGCAGCTTTCCGCGTAAAACCCGCACAGAAATCCTGGCCAGGAGTTGGATGCCTCTAGCCTCTATTCTCCGCGGGATGCAACGGCCTCGGGGGAGCAGGGAAGGAGGGTGAGGTAATCCTTCACAGTCCCCTGCTTCAGTGCCACCAGGGTCTACACCTGGAACACGACCTGGTTTCTCACCCCGCGGTGGGTCGGCATATGGCTCAGGCCCCAGTGCGCAGAAAGCAGGCTGGACGAGGCAGGTCACGTACAGAACAGGGATTGAATGCACCAGCCCCAGCCTGTGAGGGTCTACACCTGGAACACGACCTGGTTTCTCACCCCGCGGTGGGTCGGCATATGGCTCAGGCCCCAGTGCGCAGAAAGCAGGCTGGACGAGGCAGGTAATGCACCAGCCCCAGCCTGTGCTGAGGCGTCTGCCACCACGACCCCAGCACAAGAAGCTCTCGCATACATCTATCTCCTCTGGACAGCTGGGCCACCCTCAGCGCCCCCAGCCCCTGCTGAGGGAGGAAAGGGGTCCTGCGCTAAACCAAGGACTGAGCGTCACGGTGAGCTCCTGTCTCCTGTGGGTCTTCAGGGCTGGCTGCTGTGGGCAGCCACTCCTGGCCGGGGGTGAGTTTGGGGCCAGAGGCAGGGGGCGGGGGG
>NW_010413313.1:4431-8934 GCF_000710305.1 Buceros rhinoceros silvestris | reverse complement strand
GGGCTGGCTGGTGTGGGCAGCCACTCCTGGCAGGGGATGAGTTTGGGGCCAGAGGCAGGTGTGGAGGGTCAGTGTACGCTGAGCAATAGTCAAAGATCTGGCTCAGCTGATGGTAACAGGTCATCCTGGGCTGACCACAGTATACCGGGAAGGGGGAGGACAGCTGGGAATGGTAACTGGTTGCCTTGTGATGCCTCTCACAGCAGCACCAGGGAAAGGGGACTCCCTTCCAGTTAGAAGGATGAAGATATGGGCTGGAAAACCAGTTTCCAACCATAGAGAAGAGCCAGCTCAATTCCCTGCCTCCATTTCCTGCTGCTCTACCTACCAGCGGCTACGGAGGCAAAAACCTCGGGCTCTGGAGAGCCCTTCATCAGCTCAGCTGGCTCCCTCCAGTCAGCTGCTGGAGGAAGAGCCAGCAGCAGAACCAAGTGCAAATTAATGCACGGAGGAAGGAGGCTTCTCCGCAGCCTGAGCAGCCCCAACGTGAAGCAGCCTCAGCTGGGAAGAGCGCGGGGCTGGGACGGGCTCGGCTACTCTCTAATTGCATTCCATTACACGAGACTGGGGGAGACTGCCGTGAGCTGGCAGCGATAGCAGGGGCCTGAGGGAGGGCCAGACCCCCAGCCTTCCTGAGCACAACGGCACCTGTGACCTTGCAAGAAGGAAGGTTTGAGTGACACTGGGGCACTGTATCAGTGGCAGAAGCCCGGGAACCTGCATCAGCAAGTTTCAGCTCTTGGCTCTTTTTCTTCTGCACAACATTAAAGCTGCAGCACTCCTCTCTGAAAGCAGACAGAGTTTTCTGACTTCCTTCTTCAAAAAAATAGTTCTAAATTAAAAATAAAATTTAAAAGGCACTTTTTTCTCCTGGAACTGATTTCCCAGCTGTCAGTGGTCAAAGTTGTGTGAGGCAAAAGATACTTTCAGACACTTCAGGGAAAGGCCAGCAACTAAATGTCACAAACAAGTCTCCAACAGGGGTCTCCAAGGACAAGCGGGCTGTCACCCGAGTCTTCGGGCCAAGAACTGAGGAATGCCCTGGCTCCTCTGCCCTGCGCAGGATGAGCCGCTGCACCTGGTTCTGAGATGCCTTGACCCCAGGTCTGGTAGCTGTGGCAGCGGAACACAACCCCAAGAGCCCGAGAGCAAGCGAATTCCTCTGAGATGGCTCCCAAAAGCTAGAGAGCCTCTCTTCTCCCTCCTGCAGCCCGCAGGTGAGTTTAGGTGACACGACGTACCCATCAAAACCCCTGTGCTCCCAGGTCTCCCTTCCCAGCCTGCTTTGGGATAAAGCAAAACAACTCTTGAGGACTTTGAATCCAGCTTTTCCTCAGAGTTTCAGACTCAGGATTAAGGAATACTCCCCCTGGGACTTCCAGCTCAGAGCAGCCTCAGACATACCCAGCAGTGAGGTCTTCCAGCCTGCCAGCAGTGGCACTGGTGGGGTCCCCACCTCAGGTTACAGTGCTCTGCAACCCAAACCATTCCGTGACTCCGTGGACAGCAGCTTCCTCTGAGCTTCCCAGGAGGCTCGAGGACGATGGTCCCTGTGATGTACCCTTGGGTTTACATCATACTGAAGCATCAAAGGTAACCCAAGCAGATTGCACCACGGTGATGGACCGAGCGTGGTTTCCTGGGCTGGAAGGGAACCTGGCAAGAGAGAAGGATGCGGTCAAAGAGGACATGAGCTGACGCGCTCACGCGCACACAGCACTAAGTGCATGAGCCTTTCTAGCAAAGTAGGTCACATCAGCGAGAAGCTGGCTGAGCAAAACAGGATGCACTGGTGTTACATTAACATCAACATCACCATTAAGAGTCACTGACTCCTCCCCCAGGGTCCCCCTGGACCTAAAGCTGCTCCTTCCTCTCACTGGCAAAACCCCGAAGAAGGAGAAAGTCCCTCCCTGGGAAGAGATGCCGCGAGTCTGACCTTCGTGATGTGCAGAGCAGGGGGAATTTCCTGGAGATGGAGCCTGCTGCCTTCCGCTGTGGGAGGCACGCGGAAGAGGAGGAGGTGGCAGGTGCCCAAGTCCCAGAGGAGGGCTCCCAAACCCCAGGAGAGTGGAGCGAGGGGATGCCCCCTCTCCTGGGCCAGGCAGCTGCTGGGTGCCCAGCTGGTGGGCAGGGAGAGAAGAAGCTCATGGACCAACTCTGTTTAGCACTCATAGCGCCAACTTACAGGCACAGAACACCAACTTTAAACATCTACCCGTGCTTTGGGGCCATCACCTGAGCTCTCAGGCAGCTCTCCACTCCTCCCAGTCCAGGTGCCCAAGAGGAAGAAGCCTGTTTTCCTGCAGCCTCCTTCCAGTGCAGGAGTTCTCCCGTCCTCTTCCTCTCCGCTTGCCCCTTCAGCCTTTCTCAGCTGTCAGCCAGGGAGGGGATGGATCACATCCTGCTTCTGTCAGCCCACCACTATCTGGAGTCACTGCCCTGGAGAAGGCTCCCGCGTGGATGGACCCTGGGACCAGTGATGGTGGCAGGGAGGGAGGGCTCTTCCCTCCACTCTGGAGCAAACAAATAAATAAACAAATAAGTCATCATCCCCAGAGCTCCCCAAAGGTGCCATTAAGGAGCACAGAGTTAGTGATTAGTGGCAACAGGAAAGGGGGGAAAAATTATAAACAAAGAAGTCATCGTCATGTCCATGGGGAGAGCACTTCTAAAAATCCTTTAACAGGGCTCATTAAATATACATGGCCTCGGTGGCTGGCTATACATCCTGATTAGCCCGTGACTTCAGCTCCAGGAGTCCAGGGGGTTTCTGCTCCTCGCCAAGGAAACACAAGCAGGTGGGCAGCGTGGCCAGCCAGGCTCCGGCGCCTCGGCACAGAGACATCACCCGCCCATGGAGCTCTGTGGACCTTCTGGCATGGTGGGTGCAGGCACAGGCTGATGTCTGGCACAAAGCAGGGCCAACCCCTTCATTCTGGAACAAGGATGAGAGAAGGAATCAGCAAAAAGGCTCGAAAGTCCGACTTTCGGGTGTTTCCTTCCACCTCTGGCAGCCACATCCTTGACATGTGGCTCAGGGAAGGGGGACCTTTGCAGAACACCACCCTGTCGCACCCAGGCTGCCAGAGCAGAGCTGGAGCACAGCAGCTGAGACGCCAGAGGATGCTCAGACGCAGAAGAGGCTGCGGTCGCCAAGTGACGGGGTTAACCCCCGTGAGCACCTTCTCCCCTCCTCTCTCTCCTGCTCTCCTACCGGGGAATGTGCGGCTCACCCACTCGTTCAACCAGAGGAGCAGTCCAAGGCCTCCTCTCCCCCCCTTCCTTTAATGATATTAATATTTTATAACTTTTCATTGGAAGAAACATGCAAATGAATGTGTGTGGGAAGGCCCTGGAGCCTTCCAACGTTAACAAAACAAGTAAACAAGGATTGTCCTCCTTACGAACGATGTTAACACAAGTGGTGTTGTACAATCGATAACCTCATAGGAAACTCGGGTGGTGGGAGGCTCTGCTGCTACGTTGTCGTTAAACTCATCTCGTCGTTAAGAGGTCCGGCTTTGCTGGACAGGGTTTTTCCCGAGAAACAAGAGAATTCCTTTCAAGCGTTGCAGAAGGTCTGAGAAACGCGGGGCTGCACAGGACCCATGGCTTGAGTGGACCATTCCTGGCATCTCAGGACCTGTCCTAGAGCGCCCAAATGGCAGCGGTGACACTTTCGGCCCTAAGTCTGCAGTTCTGCACCCGGGCTATGGAGTCAAGAGGCTGAGTTGACTTACAGCTTCACCACCTCAGACAGTCTTAGTGCAGAGCAAGGAAAAAAGCAGCAAAAAGGCTTGAAATCATCACAAACAGCATCCTGACATCCCTGCGTGGGAGAGGGGTGAAACCAGGAGTCTCTGCAGCTCTGCACGCAGTCTTCTCCTGCCTGAGCTAAAGCAGTGTACGGCTCCAAGAAGCTCTGACCCCATCCGGCCGCTTGCAGGAGGCAGATCCTCAAAGAGGAGGAGAGAAAAGACCCAAGACGCAGATGGAGATTTGTTATAAAGCCCTCACCCCAAACAGCTAGGCGAGAGGAGCTTGGGCTTTATTGCTGCCCAGTTTTAGCCTCTGCTCTTACGATGGAGCCTCGTTAAAAGCCGAAGCCTGATGCTGTGTGAACCCTCCCAATTCGGATAGCCCAAAGCCCTACAAACATGTTTGCCAAAAGTCACAATGATGTTATGCGTGGGGTCCACGGCGGGGTTTGCATAGAAGTGTAGAAAAATAAGAGTGTGACTGGAGAAAAGAAAACCGAGATAGAACCGACTGGTATTCAAGTGAACAAGTTAAATTCCAGTCAGACAGACCTGGAAGCAGGAGGTGTGGGTGCAGAGCAGCCTGAGAGACCAGGTCCGTCAAGAATGATTTCTGGTTTGATTGCTTTGGGTGTTCGGGGTGTAGGAAAAGGAGCTTCAAGGTCCTGCAGCACTAACCCAGGTATCAAAACCCTGTTGTGTCGACTTCCTTCTGTTTTTCTTCTTTTTTTCAAATTCCTGC
>NW_010413313.1:2927-4341 GCF_000710305.1 Buceros rhinoceros silvestris | reverse complement strand
TCCTGCTGGTTTCATCCATCGCTCACTGACTCTTCCACATGGGAGGTGGAAGTATTGCACGGGAAGTCCCGCTTGTGCAGCTCTGCCAAAGGAGCAGCAGCTGCACAGAGCAAACGGGACGCTCGGGTCCAGCACATCAGTCGTGGCTCGCCATGACCAAACCAGTCCCTCCCCAGCTCCGAGTCCCACGACTCCCTCCATCACTTCCAGAACTATCTCCCTTTGAATCGGCAGCCTGTTTTTCTGACTGCTTAGCCTGGCCTGGGCCAGTGGGTAGAGTAATTATGTTAATTCTGCCATCAAAATGATTAGCCATTCCATTTCAGCCAAGAAAATGCTGGAAATTGGCTCATGATTTATTCTGCACTCTTATTTCATCTCATCCTTTTAACATGGCACTTGGGTCTCCCTGCAGCTCGCCGGCCAATTAGTCGAATCAAAGGAGGCATGCAGAAATGCAGCCCTTAAACGCAGCCCGGGTCCACACGTCAGCAGGATCTGGATGGATCCATTCCCTGGGGGTTGGAGAAGTGGCATCTCCCTTTCCCTGGGGATCCTCTGCCAGGCTGGACGTTTCTCCTTCATGTTCAAGAAACCACCTCCTTGGGGACGGGCAGCTCTTGAGTTCCTGAGTTTCCTCTCTGTGAAGTGGAGGATCCCTGAGCTCGGTCCGGAGATGAAAGAAACTGGTCCTCCGCAACCCAAAGCAGTGATGAAACTGCTCGGATAGAAACCCCACTCCCAGCTGGAGGCAACCAGTCGTGGCTGAGTCTGGATGGTGCAAGCAACCGTCCTCACCGCTGCTGCCGGCTGTGCTGGACACCTCACCACCACCAGCACATTCTTCTCTCATCCGCTTTCCGGTGCCCCCATGGACCTCCAGTGCTCCCCTGGGAACTATTCCATGGCCCGACACATCTCTCTGTCGTTTCCCTGGGCGTTCTGTTTTAAATTTAAAGCCCCGTTCTCCTTCGTTGCGTTCCCTTTATGCCTTGACATGTTCCCTCCCTCCCTGCACACCCGTTTTGCTGAGAAACACCCCCCGCATCATCCATTTGGAGCACCACGCACCCGGCCCGTTTGCCCTGCCCGGCACCTCTCCCTGCTCTGTCTTGATTTTTATGCTGATTCATTAAAACTTTAGACACTTCCCATATCCTGAAGCCTCAGAGCTCCATGCAGTGTCAAGAGGGCACATTGCGAGGGTATTCCAGGAGCTGAGCAGAAGCGGGCCCTTCTCTACCTTAGCAAACCCCTCCCGAAATGCCCTGCTAAGTCACTGCAGGTCACAGCTCACAGACCTGCGATCTCCAGTTCATTACGCATCTCCAACCTCACTCTGATGACCCATGGCACACACTCTGCCCCTCCAGCACAGCACCACAGGGTGCCTGTGAGGACAGAGGTGAGGACA
>NW_010413313.1:1782-2797 GCF_000710305.1 Buceros rhinoceros silvestris | reverse complement strand
CGGACCCCCTCCCCTGCCTGCACAGCCAGGTTACAGGGTGGGACAGGTTCACTCTTCCAGGAGGAGCAGAGCCACAACCACCGTGGAGCGGTTTGTCTCCTGCTGACCCGTCTCGGACTGGCTCCTGCAAGCTGCTAAGTGGAAGTGACTGCCCAGCCCTCCTGGGGCCACCTCCCCATTTATCTCCATGAGAGCCGTGACATCCCGGACTGTGATGCATGAGCCATGTCACCTTCCTCCACACCGCCATGTCTCTGGCTTTTCTGCCTTGCTGCCTCTTGGCCACACTCTCCCTCGAGACGCCCATCACTGCCAGGGGTGACAGCCCCAGCTCTCCGTCCGGCAGGCAGCAGCACTTCCGAGGAGAAAACACGGTATTTGCACTTTCCTTTAAAAAAAACAACCCCTGGACATGTCTGAAGAGCCAGGGACTGCTCTTGACCTTTCTGTTTGGCTCCTCTCTGGGCCACCCGGTCTAACTCCACAGCCACCAGTGCTCCCCAGCCCTCAAACTGGTTTGGGGGGAGAAGGAAGACAGCTCCAGCTGTCTTGAGGCACGGAGCACCCACCAAAGGCACCGAGACTGCTCCTGTGTCACGGTCGTGGCACTCAGGGCTTAGGGACAGGTGACCTCACACAGGAGATCTGGGATGGGCACAGGGCTGAGACCAGATGTCCCAAGCCCCGAACCGGTGCTTTATCCATGAAACCAAGAGCAATACTGTCCAGTGCCTCTCCAAAAGGTCCTGGTGATATTCAGTGCCACTTCCCCACCTGTGCACTGAGCAAATTATCCAAAAAACATCAAAAAACAGAGTTGGTTTTCCAGAAGCCCCCCTGGGGTGTCAGCACCATAGTCCTGGACTCAGAGAGGGGCAGAGTAAAGCCTTGTCCTTAATATCTGCTCTTCCCTTGAAGACATCCCCACTCCCAGGCTGCAGACCCACCCGTGAAACAGCACCAGCCTCTCGCTCCCGGTGGCTCGTGCAGCCTGAGCCACCAAAGCAGCATCTCA
>NW_010413313.1:391-1665 GCF_000710305.1 Buceros rhinoceros silvestris | reverse complement strand
ACCGAGATTCTCGCAGGAATCCGGAGCTGACTTCATGCTCCAGAGCCAAGGGCTATAAATTACCAGAAGTGACTTCTCCCATAAATGGATTTAATTTTCAGTTTTATGTTAAGGTGGGGGAGCTGCGGGATCTACAGCACAACCCGCTGCCACCGGGTCTCCCACGGAGCTCTTGGGCATCACGCAGCTGGCGGGGGGGGTTTCTACCTTCGCACTAGCAGGCAGCCCTAAAGCAAAGCTGAGGAGGCTCATTGTCGGTCAAGCTCATTCCCAGGTCCAAGCTGGAGACGGGCGGATGCAGCTGGTGCCCAGTAATTGCCTCTTCCACCTCATCATTGCTCACTGGCAGGAGGAAGGAGGGAGATCAATGCTGCTGCGTCTGCTGGAGCACCCCCGGTTGTCTTCCACACCTCCCCCGAGCTCAACCCCTCCTTGCAGAGGGACTTTGTGCTCAGGTGTGGGTGGGCAGCAGTCCCCAGGGATGGATTCCGAGCAGAGGGGGCTATATTCACCCTTCTGAGACAAGGAAAGGCTGGGCACTCTCTGGAGAGGGGAAGCCGTAGGGCTGCAGGTGGGGAGGGGTTTTCGGGGTGTGGGAGAAGGGTCCTCCCAGCATTCCCAGTGTGTCTGCACCCCTGTGGGACAGTGATGGAGAAAATCATCCCAAATGGTCTGGTCCAGACAGAGCCCCCAGTTCACACTGCCTGTGCAGGCTGCAGAACCAGGTGGGCAGGGGACGAGGGTCAGGGACGCACCATCTGCTGGGTCACCAGCCTGCGGGGATCTGGGTGCAAGGAATCCACTTGGTGTTGGCCAAGGCAGGGCTGGATTTGCAGCCCCAGGGCAGCACTGGTTCAAGCATCCCTCCTCCGGGTGCCTTTCTGGGCAAACACCCCCCTCACTAGCCAGGCATCGGCCCTCAGACCCGTGTCCATGAAAAGTCCACCTCATCCCTTGCCAGGGTGGCTGGTTCCTCCCATTCCACCGTCCCAGCTTGTTACCGTTACCACTATCACTCTCCTGCCAGTACACGGGCTAGCACTGGGCATGCCTTGGCAATTAGCCTCACTCCTGGGCTCTGGCCACGTGTCACTTTGTCTCAACACGAGCCCAGACAGCTCCTCAGAACACCAGTTGCCCCAGTGGTTCATCTACCCCTCACTCCCTCCTTCTCCTGAGGCTGCTGGCATTTGCAGGAAGCAGCTGGTACACAAGGGGATGCTGAGGAAACAGGGTCCAGAGGGGGAATCACACCCCACCTACCTGACGGGACA
>NW_010413313.1:0-211 GCF_000710305.1 Buceros rhinoceros silvestris | reverse complement strand
GCTGCTGTGAAGAAATCTCCCGCTGGAGAAGAGACAGCAGGAGGGTGGTCCTCAGGCTTGTGGAGTCCTGTCCTGCAGGTGTTTGGGGTTTGGCGGTTTCTACGATGTGGTGAGCCGGAGCAGGAGCTGGATCTAGTTAGCCCTGGCCCAGCCGACCGCTGGACCGCGCCTCCGCACCAGCTCCTCGCCCGCGCAGCGGGACACGGGGCTC
>NW_010413312.1:0-6271 GCF_000710305.1 Buceros rhinoceros silvestris | reverse complement strand
CATGACGGGAGCACTCCCCCAGACTGCTGGCAGCTGACTCCAGGACTGCTAGGCCTGACCAGCCGAGACCTGAGGGTCTGCCTGCATCCCCTGGATCGCCTGAGGACTCACAGACTGTGAGCTCTTCCTGCCGTGAGTCTCGTCTGAACAGCGGGTGAAATACTCGAACTCCCTCCTGTTGCTTCGTGAAGGGAGTTCTCTGGCTGATCGGCTGCTCGCGCATGGGGTGGGCGTCCTTCTCCCTGCCCCTTCCCCCCTTCGCCGCGGACAGAACTTCACTTTCTCCACCTGGGACCACAGCTGCACAAAGCTCCCAAGGCCAGGCATCACTCCTATCTTCACTGTTGGCTGCCTGCCCAGAATTCTGACCTTGAAAAAGGAACAGTTTGTGTAAACCTTCACTTCTTTGTTTTTTCTCGGTTTCTGCATATGTATAAAGTAGTTTTATTGTTTATTAAAAGCTTGTTTCAGCTTTTCTGAATGCAGACCGAGGTGTGAATTTCTTCCTTCCCCTTTTTAAAACCTTTCTGTCTCTGTTCAGGACAGAAGGATTCGTTAAGGTAATTAGAGGAGTGGGTACCTCGGTCCCTTGACCCTTAACACCTCCAAATTTGATTTGTGTAAGGAAGGAAACAGGAGAGAGTTCCTCATGAATTACATTGTTGACTCATTTTGCTATTGAATTCTGGCATACCAAGACTGTGTCACTAAACAGTGTTTAGTTTAAACATAAAGGTTATTCAACTGTAATGCCTCATTGCACAATCTTCAGAAAATAGGGAGTTTATTTCTACCACCAGACTTTATTTAATTTTAGTACTTTGGCTTTTAAGAAAAATGCTAACAGTACAACCTCAGTCTCCCTTCTTCACATTTCACATTAAGCTACTCCATTTTAAGAATAATTATGCTTAGCTTTTCCATTTTCTATGGCTTCCTCATCAAATACTTAGTGTTTCATTCTAACTTGCCCTTGTAAGCTAACTATAAAACTGCTAGTTGTCTTAAATTGATTTGCGGTACTTAGATCCTTTATACTTTGCACCGCACAATACTGGACTAAATGTGTTAAAAAAAGAGAAAAGAGTGATGTTATACTCACCTTTATAATTATTTTGTGTTATATTACTTATTGTAAGGCATAAAAGTGTGTGATATAGAAACACAGAATGATGTCTTTGTAGACAATTTTTCAGTACTTCTGGAACTATTTTTGATCTAAATAGGTTTGTGATGAGATATATACAATAATTCTATATCACAGAAAACTTAGAAATGTTTGGCATTTCATTCTCAGAGTGAAGCAGATGAAGATACATTCAAAATTTTGAAGATCTTTGGGAACTGGGATTTCCATTCTCTGATCAGAGTTTTTCACTCTCCTTTCTATTACTTTTAATGTGTATGCATTGTGGATTTCCAATGTAAGACTCAAGGTTTTATATAAGGTCCTTTCTCAAGCAAAATGCAAATACATACTTGCAGTATTAGAAGCAGACCTGGCAGTAGGAGTATCCTCTTCCTGTGAGTAGGAGATAAATTGGCCTTGTCCTTAGCTGTCAGAGGGCAATGGGACACCTTGATTTAGAGAAGACTCTGGAGCATGTCACTGTATCAGTTTAAGAGGTTTTTACTCCCAGCTCTCTCTGCAACTCTCTCAGGCAACAGAATGGATGGTATTGCCATTGCAGTCTTGGGACCCATTATGCACCTTCATCTGTTGCTTTGGCTGAGAGCCCATGCTCAGGGCAATGCCTTTGGTTTGCTGCACAACGTATTTGGAGAAGGAGTGGGTGGAGCCTGGATGCCTGTACAGAAAGAAGAGCTACAACTTGCCTTCCTTGGAGCTGCTTTTGTTCTTACAATAAGCAGCCAACACAAAATAGTACCTCACACCTGCTTTCTCCTTTGAATTCCATGTAAAACAGCTTGCAACATGGTCGCAACATAATAAGCTGGGTGATTGTGGGGAATTTGTGTCTCTAATAGAATGATCAGGTGAGTAGAGACCTCTGGACACTTTTTGTCCAGCCCTCCTGTGTGGGATTTCTTCAAGAAAATGGGCATATTCTGGGCAATCCAGAATCTTATTTTGAGTTAGCAAAGCTATAATTCTAAAATTTGCTTAAAGTCTGCTTTTAAAAGTCTGCTTTAGTAGCTAACAGAACCTCGGCTCTCAGGTAGCAAAAGTGCAGTTTTACAAAGCTCTTTGTTTGAAATTACTTATCGGAGCTCTACAGCTCAGCTATCAAAGCTTTAATTAGCAAGGATCCTTGTTTAAAAAACTGCTGAGAAGTGAGAATTCTGAGCCCAGGTCGAATGTCTTATTAACTTCTTGCAGGTGTGTTGAACAAGTTTTCTAAGTGAGATAATTAAAGGGGGGGCTTTTCGTTAACCTAATACATAATTAATGACAAGTAACGAATTATACTGCCTAAAAATGATGTAACTGATTACTAATGAATTAACTTTTTTAACCAGTGACAAATCATAATGTTTAGATACGATGTAATGGTGTTTACTAATGAATTAGCTATGGAATAAAAATAAGAGCTATCTGGGAATAAATGGACACCAGTTGTTACCAAATTGGTACGTGTGGCTGATTGTGTCTAAGCCTCCTGCGTCATTTTGTTTTTTAACACTCCTGCTCCAAATGTAAATCACTTCAACACAAGATTACGTTGCTCAGGGCCTTGTCCAGCCACTGAAGATCCCCAAGGATGGAGACACCACTGCCTCTCTGGGCCATTTCCCAAGGCTGCACCACTTTAAATGCAATTTTTTCCCCCACTGTATAGCTTAATCATTCTGAGGTATGAATCAATTTGTACCTGTAGCTGTTTGCACTGTGTCATTCCCAGCACGTTAGTTTTAAATGAATGCCAGAAAGTCAGCCACCTTGGAAGTTTTATCCTGGCTGCATAAACTGTGAAACAGAGAAAAAAGTCATGACACCTGTGTCAGACAGCCCCTTTAAACAGTTTGGTCCGAAAATGGAACATGGAGCTTTGCAAGAAACCACTGGGCAGTGGTTTTTGAGGAGTATTGGAAGCTTTGCAGTAAACAGAAGATAACGAGCTTTTCCAGGAGAAGTGATAGTGGGGGTAGCGGACTCTCCCATGATGAGCTCATGATCACGGGCCTTGTGATCAGAGGCCAAGGGATGGGAAAAGGAAAGGAGGTGCCACAACAGTGAGTTTTCCCACGTCCTCAAACCTCTTATCAAGGAAGAAGAGTAAAGATGAAGTCAAACGACCACCAAACAGTGACCCCAGTAGTGAAACTGGGCATGCGCGAAGTTAATTGGAAGGTGGAGTTTGGGGCTGTCCACACGTATTTACTGGCTGTACACTATGTGAGGGGCAGCTTTAACCACTAGGGGATGCCCACAAGGGTCCAGTGACTACCGACGCCTCACCTCTAAAACAATCCACGCTGGGGACACTGTTGGTTTGGACATCCGTCACTAGCCTAGGGTCGGTATGTGTATGAACTAAGGTAACTGCTCCTCTCCCTTTCTCCCTTTAACCCATCCTTATGAATTGCTCTTGGACAGAAGGGAATGCTCATCCTGCCTCATAAGGAAACACTTATTCTGCCCTTGAGCACGCACAGGGTGCATCACTAGTTGCCTTAATCATAGTAGCAGTACTTTTAGCTGTAATACTTTGGAAGCCGAAATTCTAAGAGTCTGTGTTTCACGTAACTCCACGTTTAGTCTGCTTTTAGATCAAATAAACCCTCTTATACTTGTGTGAGTGCTTGTGTGCATGTCTGCGATTTTTTAGCCACCCCAGGATCCTTTGGCCCTTACTGGAACAACCCCTCAGCCTTCTCTTCTTCAAGCTGAACAAAGTGGCCTGAGCCACAAACCTCTAGTCTTGCCCTGGAGACCTTTAGCCATCTTGATTGCCCTCCTCTGGACATACTCTAAGAGTTTGATGCCCTTCTTATACTGAGGCATCCAAACCAGCACACAGTACTTAAGGTGGTACTTAAGGAAAAGGTTGGCCCTTTTCTGCCAGGGTACACACTGTTGACTCAAATTCAACTTACTATCAGCTCAACCCTGCAGATCTCTTTCCACAGGACTGTTCTCCAGCCTTTCATCCTCCAGGATTAAACTGTTCCAAGTGCAGAATCCAGCACTTGCTCTTGCTAAATTTCATATAGTTGGTGACTGCCCAGCTCTCTAGCCAGATCTTTAATCAGATCTGCTTGAGGGAGTCCGTAACTCCTCCTAGTTTAATATAATCAGCAAGCTTACTTAATGTACATTCAATTCCTGCATCCAGGTCCTTTATAAAAACATTAAAGTCCACATGTCCTAAACTGAGCCCTGAGGAAACCCAGTAGTGCCTGGCTGCCAGCCTGATGTAACCCTATTTACTACAAACCTTTCAGCTCAACCCATCAGCCAATTGTTCACCCAACATATTATGGACTTGTCTAGCTGTGTGCTGGTCAGTTTATAGAGAAGGATACCGTGATAGACAGTATCAAAATCTTTGCTAAAATCCAAAACAATTGCACCTACTGGCTTCCCTTGGTCAACTAGATAGGTGACCTTGCCATAAAAGGAAATTAAGGTTATGCAGGACTTTCCCCTCATGAACCCATGCTGGCTATGACCAATTGCTGCATTGTCTCTCAAGAGTTCTTCAATAACTCCCAGAATAAACTCCTCCGTAATTTTACCAGGCACTGAAGTGAGACCGAGAGGCCTGTGCCTTCTTACTCTTCTTGAAAATTTGGACATTTGCTCCAGTCCTTTAATCATCACTATGACCCTTCATTGAACTCTGTCCAATATGACCGTGTTTCTCTTGTGCTGAGGAACCCAAACTGGACAAAGTACTCTAGGTGTGACCTCACCAGATCTGAACAGAGGGAAAGGATCACTCCCCTTGACTTGCTGGCAATACTTGGTCCAATTGCAGCCAAGGATACCATTCGCTTTCTTTGATGTCTTATGTTTAACATCGTGTCAGCCAGGACCCCCAGGTCCTTTTCTGCTAAGCTGCTTTCCAGCTTACTTGAGTAAGCATTTCCATGAAGTCTTGTATCCTGAAGCTTTATATACTGCACACTCGATCTGTTCACCTATGATCTGAAAGTCAGTGATCTCTGAGATGAGGAATGATAGATATGCAGCCATGCTCAGGAACAGAACAAGAAAATTTGGGCCCCTAAATTGAAAGGGTAATTAATCATTGGTATGTATCTGGGTTGGCAGGGGCTCAGATTTGTATTCATTACTTGCTCAAATTCCTCACTGAGGTTTCTCTGCTGCAGGTGTGTTTAAGGTTATCATGTGCCTGGTAACTTTGGAAAAAGCAATGACATCTACACTTCATTCACTTCAGTGAACCTCTTTTAAGAAAGAGAAAGAAAAATGGAGGAAGGTAAGCGGAATTGCTCAGCCTTCAGCTACTCCTTCGCAACTTAAATAGAAGACACTACCTCTTTCATACAGTATTTAGGAGCCACGTGTCCTCGGTTTAGGAAGACAGATACATTTGAAAGTGTCTTAGTCTTCCTGATGCAGGGTTTCTCTGAAGTCCTGTTGGACATCTCTATTGCACAACTGCATTCATGTACAAAGTACCAATCAAGAGAATAGCAGTGACATCATGGATGGTAGCACAGGGCAGATGGCATTGTAGCTGTGCTGACTGATCAGATATTCAGTGCAGCTGTCATTCTCCTGACTCTAAGCATCTTATTTTGTCTGTTCTTTGAGATATTTTCCCTTGTTTCATTACAATAATACTAAAGAAATATAAATGAAACTAAGAGGCGTGGCATTAGGCTGTGCTCTAGCCAACAGCAGGTCAATTTTTGTTTCTTTTGGGCCCTAAGACATCTGTCCAGTCACATCCATGAAAGGGTTTGAACATGAGGGTGCTCAAAGAATATGATAAACCAGGCCCATTACTGGTTCCTGTGCGTGTAAAAGAGGTAGGTCCCACAGCTTTCTGTCACATGTGGCAGTGACTTTGTGCATATTTAAATGTGGGCAAAGAAAGGAAAAGCAATGTTAAGGTTCTCACAGTAACTTGGCCATTTTATATACTGTATTGCAAACCTTGGAGGGAACAGAAACCAGTGCTTCTGTTTGGATGCCATATCCCAACCAAAGATCTTGGCACAAAGCATAGAAGAAGAAAAGTGATTGCAGTTTGGTATCGTGTCCCTGCTACAAATGAGGCTGGACCACTCTGGAGTTATCACTTGTTGTTAAGGGTCGAGGGACCAAGGTACCCAC
>NW_010413311.1:0-10420 GCF_000710305.1 Buceros rhinoceros silvestris | reverse complement strand
CTTAACACTAATGTCCATCCTAAACTTTCCCTGGCACAACTTGAGGCTTGTTCCTCTTGCCTTATTAATTGTTACTCGGGTGAAGAAACCAACTTCAGCATTGCTGCAACCTCCTTTCGGGTAGCTGTAGAGTGTGATGAGGTCTCACCTGAGTCTCCTTTTCTCAAGACTAAAAATCTTCAGTTCCTTCAGCTGCTCCTCATAAGACTTGCTTTCCAGACTCTTCACCAGTTTTGTTGCCCTTCTCTGAACGCACTCAAGCATGTCAACATCCCTCTTGGAGTGGGGGGTGCCCAAAACTACAGCAAGATTCAAGGTGTGACCTCACCAGCGCCAAGTACAGGGGAACAATCACTGCCCTAGTCCTGCTGGTCACACTACTGCTGATACAAGCCAGGATGCCATTGGCCTTCTTAGCCACCTGGGCGCACTGCTGGCTCACATTCAATCAGCTGTCAACCAGCAACCCCAGGTCCTTCTCTGCTGGGCAGCTCTCCAGTCACTCTTCCCCAAGCCTGTAGCTTTGCAGGGGGGTGTTGTGGCCCAAGTGCAGGACTCATCACATGGCCTTACTGAACTTCATACTATTAGCCTTAGCCCATCAATCAAGCCTGTCCAGATCCCTCTGTAGGGCCTCCTCACCTTCAAGCAAATCCACACATCTGCCGAAGTGTAGTTTGCTATGGTCTGGAAACTTACTGAGGGTGGACTCGATCCCCTCATCCAGACCATTGATAAGGATGTTGAAGAGAACAGGGTCCAACACTGAGCCCTGGAGGACACCACTTTTGACCAGCTGCCAAGTGGATTTGATTCCATTCTCCACCACTTTTAGAGTCCAGCCATCCAGCCAGTTTTTCATCCAGAGAAGCATACTCCCATTGAAGCCATGAGCAGCCCATTTCTCCAGGAGAATACTGTGGGAATGAGTGTAAAAAAATTTCCTAAAACCTACGTAGATAATGTCCAGAGCCCTTCCCTCATCTGCTCAGCCTGTCAGCTTATCACAGAAAGAGATTGGTTTATCAGGACCTGCCTTTTCTAAACCCATGCTGACTGGACCAGATCACCTTGTTGTCCTGTATGTGCCATGTGATGGCATTTAAGAGTATCTGATCCATAGCCCTCCTTCAAGTCAGGCTGACAGGTCTGTAGTTCCCCAGATTCTCCTTCTGGCCCTTCCTGTGGCCTCTAGGAAGTGTGATGGTGGCTCATACTCCCCACCAGGCAGAGGTTTTCTGCCAGAGGTCCCAACAGTGAATATAACACCAGAAGAGAAGGGATAGATACTGGAGCATTTCTGTATGTATCATTTCAGCTGGCTCTGATCTGTGCTATAGAAGTGTCACTTTGACCAGACCTAATGGATTAGGCTGTTAAGGCTCCAGTCAGACAAATAAAGAATTATTGGCTCTGCATGCGCTATGTGTTGCTTTTGCCCATAAAAAATAATTTGAATGTAGCAAACTGGTGGAAATTTAAGCAGTCTGTTTTGATACTTGGATGTTATAAATTGGTAACATCTCTTGATGGCAGCTTTGACAATCAGGCTGTAAATTGGTTTATTGATGTTGACAGAGACTATATTTTACATATAACTCACTTCATCCACAGATGATGGCAACTAGACCTCAAAGAAGGCTCGAGTTTTAGACAATTGATTATCCAGGTGTTATATCTTTGCACTACCAAGGGTCTGTGTCTTCTTTTTTGTGTTGACAGTCACATTTTTTTCCGAATTCTGGACTGGTGAGTTCAATAACACTAAAAGACAAACTGTATAATTACATACTATTTCAAAAATGTTATATAACTAACAGAGAAAAAGAATTTACTCTCCATTGTAAGGTTAATAGGTATTATTAGAGAAATCAGGAGGACATAACCATACAAGGGTTCTTATACTGGCAGTGTAGTTAATATTCTAGCCCTTGAAAATTAAGTCTGCTTACAGATTGCTTGCATAACAGTGTCATTATTTTTGTCTTTCTAGCTAGCACAGGGAAACTAGAGAATTAAGAAAACATCTATTTGCTTTTCGCAGGTTTCATTTTTGATGAAGAAGCATACACATCTCTGCTATTTATTAATTTCCATTATCAGTTCACGAGTCACACTCTTCTAAGCAGACCCGTACCTTGCCTTCTAAAGCAAGTGATGCCACTGGAGAGTCTGATCATCTGCAAATTGATGCCGTTAATGTTCTGGCGGTGGGACTACAGTATTAAAGAGCAGCAACTGACCGTGACTGAGAGGAGAATCAACACCAAGCTTCATCACCCTTTTAGCAACAGCAGAACAATGTAATTGTTATTTAAAAGGAAGTGCTGCAGTAAGTGATCACAGTAGGGGGAGAGAAGTGGTATAATCCACTCACAGTCTTACTAAATTATCTTTCAACTCTTTCGCAGGGAACTTATAGGGACACTTTGCTTCTGGCCTTCTTTAGAAAAAACATTAAGGGCATCCTATTTAGTTTTTCTATGTCTTATCTCTTGAACTGAAGATGAGCTTTTCACAATGAAAGGTGTGTTTGAAATGTTTTCTTGTTAACATTTGTCCTTTTGAATTAAAAACAAAGAAAAAACCAAGTCAATACTTCATGGAGTACAACAGATTAAATTAGCATTATTCTTAAAAAAAAAAAAATCTTTGAGAAGGAAGGTCTTGAAAGAAATCCAGCAAGTGACAAATGTGTGAATTGCTTAAGATTTTGCTATCAGATGCTAAATTATAATTGCAATGAATAGATATCTCCCACATACACCTATTTACCAATTCCTCAAAGTGTAGAAAATTCTTCAGATCTTTTAGAATAACATTCCTTTTGGCTTCAAAATATTCATATAAGCTGTCATTTATTTGGAGAATAGTAAGTAAATAATGCAAGAAATATGGCCCTACAAGATAAAGCCCAATGTATTGCTTTCATTAGAAGAGAGAAATATAAATATCACAAAAAACAAAAGGAATAAATATTCAAATATTATATGAATTCAAATATGATGACATATAATGAACTGAGATTCCCAGAATAAAGTTCTGAGAATGTTAATCCATATATATGAATGTTTACAGATGTACATGATAAAAGACCTTAGTAGGTAACTATTTTAAGCTTCTGTTGCTAAAATTGAAACATTTCTTTCTGAAAAGACATGATATTTTCTAGCATAAATAAAACAATATTTGAGTTAACAGAAACAAATAACACTTCAGTTTCATTTGGAAATGTAGTTGAATTTAATAATTATTACAATTAATTTCAAAATGGAAAATTGGAGGATAAAATTCCTTTTTATTTTTTTAATTTCAGGATAAATTTTAGTAAAATCAAAACTTTTCTATAAAGCCTTTAATTTTTGAAAAATCAGGACATTTAGTGAGGAGCTTTGTATCAAGAAAGTTTTCAGTTCAGTGTGCTCTGTGTGTATTGTGTAATGTACACCTCTGTATTTCAACAGGTACATAAAAGTAAACCTGATGAGGACTTCGGTCCTCTTTAAAAGATCCATTCTGCAGTGCTGAAGCCGTGTCAGTGTGGTAGGCTTGTCTTGTCTTTTTTAAAAACTATATCTTTTTTTACTTTAACATTCCTACATTACGTAAATGAGATAGTGAACAGTATGAATCTGACTGGACCTATTCTTTAGAACTTTTACATATTTGACTCCTTTTGTTTGGGCACAACCATTGGGAGCATGTGCCGAACATAGGATTACTACCGTTGTGCTCACCCAATCAAATTTTAAACACTTCCTCTAGCTCCCTCCAGTCCAGTTTCAAGATGACACCTGCTCAAGATAATTTAAAGGGTTTGGTGTGTGGGCATGTGTAAGTAACTCAGACTACAAAGTTCTAAAAAAACATACAAAGAAGGAAAGAAAGAAAGCAAGCAAGAAAGCAGCATTGTTTCATTGCGTGCAACTGCGTTTTAACAACTTTTTTTTATCTTCTGTTTAAAGTGACACTTCAGCATCTTCTGATAATTGCGGACTTATGATTCCAAATTGCAGATCTTCTCTGAATTTGACTTGTCTGTTTCAAATGAACCAGGACATTTTAAATACTTTAAAAAAATATACTGCCAAGGCTTATCTTCTTACTGTATCTATCACAAGATAAATATAAAGTGTCAGTCATCATAACACTAATAAATTTCAAATGTCAATGTAGTAAATGAAAGCTTATTTTATGGCAACGGACAGCATCTGTTCTGTGGTGATGTATTAAAATTTTAGCTATAGTAGTTTAGATAGAACACAAATATATAATTAATATTAATTTCTGATTATTTTATACAATACCTGCATAATTAACAAAAGCTGAACTTAGAATTCTCTCTTACTGTAATTGACTTTAACTGATTAGAAAACCTTAACTCTGAACAGCATTTTTGGTTTTCATTAATGTGCATATCTCTTCTTGCATGCACATTCCACATCATTTGCTTCATGTACTTTTGCTTGCCAGTAGGAACATTCTCCCTGCACCCACTCTGATTAGAAAGGATGCTTAAGACACCTGATAATGAGCTAATGTCTCCATGGGCTTGAGTTCATTTTAGATTTCAAAACTGATTTCCTGTATGACATAAATAGCTACTCATATACCTTGACAAGAGCAGTACATAAGTATGCATTTCACTGACACTCTATAGAAACGAATGTCCCTTTGAGACAGAGCAGTGAAGAAATGGAACAAAGGGCTTTTTCAGATTGATTCAACAATCATATCTACAGTGTAAAAAAAAAAAAAAGTTGTGAAAGAACAACCTGAAGGGATTTTTAATAAAAACTTTTCTAATACGATTAACCTGAAGTAACAGTATATGTGAGCGTTCCCTCTGCCCAAACTTTCTACCCACTAGCTTATCTTTTAAAAAAGAGTCCCTATCCGTTCCTGACTCAGAAATTAGTGTATTTAAAAATGGGGTTGGGCAGGGAGTGGCAACATCATCATTTGTATAACAATATACTTATATTTAACAATTGAAGTAGAAATGACATGGAAGAAATAAGAACCTGAAAGGAAAATCCACAGTATTTAGCTCAGCAAGGAAATCATATATTATCATTACCATTATCATATTCAAGGACTTTCAAGTACTTGAAAAGTGTCACAAATTCATGATTCTATGTAAACTTTCATTATTTAATCTTTACCAATCGATTATAAATGATACATTTCTCTTACAAGTAAAATAGAACAGTATCTGAATCAAATTTTTGAAAAGATTTGCTGAAGAATACACAAAAAATAATATTTTTCTTGTAGTTCAACACTATTAAATAAAATTATTTTCATTTTTCTTTCAAACCACTATGACAATTTTTATATAACTAGAGGCAACTCTAGGTTAGGAAATCCAGTGTGAAGTAACACAGTTATGATAAGAAGTGATAAATCTACCTGAGCATTAAAAAGCGAAGCTAGAAAAGAATTTCCAAGACTAATTTATTACACACTAATAGTTTTGGGAAGTTGTGTCTTTTCTACTCATGTTACCGATGTTGATTAAAATGGAATTGTATTGACCCATAACATCATTTGATAGTCGTTTTATACAGATAGGCCTTTTAATTTTTTTTCTGATAAACTTTATTACTCCAAAGTGCCACACGATGAATAGTAAAAAAAAAAAAAACAAACCACCAACAAAACCTGACTCTGAGAGTAAAATACAACGGAAATGCATTATTCTGTCTTTGTAGAACACATATAGAATCATCAATCTGAGGCACAGCTTGAGGCTGTTTCCTCTTGTCCTATCACTTGCTACTTGGGAGAAGATGCTGACTCCCACCTTGCTCCAACCTCCTTTCAGATAGTTGTAGAGAGTAATAAGATCTCCTCTGAGCCTCATTTCCTCCAGGCTAAACAACCCCAGCTCCCTCAGCCAATCCTCACAGGGCTTGTGCTCTAGACCCTTCACCAGCTTTGGACACGCTCCAGTACCTCAATGTCCTTCTTGAGTGAGGGGCCCAAAACTATTCCAAGATTCAAGGTGCGGCCACACCAGTGCCCAGTACCCGGGGACAATCACTGCCCTGGTTCTGCTGGCCATGCTATTGTTGATATGGGCCACCTGGGCACACTGCTGACTCATCTTCAGTTGGCTATTGACCAACAACTCAGCTCCTTTTGAGTTTATTTCAGTGAGAATCTCCACCACCTTACTGATATGTGGAGGGATATGACCCTCATGAGTTAAGTATAACTTTCCTTACCGCCATGTCAATATGTTCAGCTTTGGCTAAATTGTGAGTTTCCAAAAATCATAAAACTAATAAAAACTTTTTAAGTTTGGTGAATGCATGTATTTGCTATGTGTTTTTGAGGTATGCTAAAGGACTTGTGTTCATCTTCATTCAACTATTCTTTTAATTTATTCCATAGCAATCCTGTACTTTGTAGCAATTTTTAAATAAAGCTTTTCTTCCAATTATACAAATCCTGCCTTGTTTTAAAGGATGTTGAGTGTTATGGCACTTGCAGTATACTCTTCCTGTCTAGTTTTCATTAAATATCAATATAATCAATACCAAAGAAGCATGTGATTTGCCAAAATAACAGTTTCTTTTTATTGACAATATGCAGTTTTAGAAAACAGAAATCTGTCTTTTTTGAAGCACAGGTGCATCTTTCTCCTGTTTTGTTTTCATATGTGATATATCAAACAGGTCATGACACTCTGAAGGAAGTACATACAGAATATAAGGAAAATGAAAAAAGAAATTTGGAAAGAGGACAACTGTATTATGATCAATTTAAAGAGATAAAATACTCAAAGATAAAGTTCACCTGTTTTATAGGGATATATTCCCTGGTATAATATATGGTAGTATAAAAAAACCCAAACAAACCTAATTTCAAGATTTCAGCAGAAACATCTGCTTATGGTTTCCAACACATTGCAAGTCTTCAGAAAATGAATAAATTAAAAAGAAGACCTGGAAATTTTCTTCATTTTTAAGAAGAGGCAGATGCTGCTTTGAAATGAGGAGTGATGATGCTCACCCTGAATAAAGAAGGTCTTACTCAATCAAAACCATATCACAGCTGTAACATGGTTTAGTTTGCCTCCTTGACTCTGACTTCAAGAACGGAAAATGCCCAGTGATACCTGAAACAATGAATGATTATGTTAGTTATGACATTTTGAACTCTGCACTGTAGATGCCTAAGCCCAGCTTGTCAGCCAAGGCTCCCTTTGTGATGAGTGTAGAATGGTCAATGGCTTTGATTTATCCAGCTTATTTTAGAAATTAGCGTGAGGATGAAATTAAACATACCTTAGAAATGGCTTTTTTACCCTGAGGGTGATGAGGAGAATACAGTTAGACATCTGTAATAGAGATGTCAATGTGAATTCCATCAGACACATTAAAAACCATACCCAAAAGACATTGAACAGAGTTTTTGCAGTTCAAGGAACAAATATCATTGAATAATGGCATCACTTACATAGGTGCATTATTTCAGTGAGACAGTTTTTGTCTGTTTTTATTAGCCCTCCTTTGTAAACAATTTACAGGAATCCATCTCACTGCTATGAACTACCATCGTGCAAATCTGCAGCTCAAAATAACCGAGATAATTTCAGGTCAGCTCCAGAACCTTAAATTGAAGGGTAAGTTTGCATCAGGAAATAGGACTGAACAGAGTATTAAATCAGGCTGTCTACCAGAGAAGCAAGAAGCAGTGTTTGCTGTGAGATAAATTGTGATCGCTTGCGTGAATACAAATACTCTGGATACAGGTTTACTGTCCCTCGATCCAAAGAATGATTCATTACAGATAAGGTCTGTTGATTAGCCATGCCATTATTAAAGCTCTTGTGCTTTTTTTAGGATTTGTGCATCAAAATACTTATCTGGGTATTGTTTAGTGGTTCTTAGAAGAGCAAGTGTGCTTATATGCTGTCATAATTATTGATTCTCAGCCATTATTTTCTTATGGGTTACCTTTTCACTTTGCTCCCCCTGCTCAGTGATCAGAGAGACATGTCACTTACAATGTAGCCTCTGACTTTCCTGAGCTAATCAGTTTTCCATTAAATTTCCATGCAATAAAATTGCTTATAGCACTGACCACATGATAGCTTAATATTATTATTATCTTTCACAGAATACTGGTTAAGGGCTCCACAGTACTGGAGATTATATTCTTTCATTATCACGGTCTCTTTAAATTTATATTTCCTCTATTGACTTACATTGTACTGGACTCTAAATGAAAGATACTAATAGTTTTACTTCTATTTTTTTTTCTTCAAAAAAGGTTATATATAATGGGATGTTTTAAGAAAAATTCAAGAAATTGTCAGACTTTAATTTTCACTAGTGTCAGAAATGTCAAACATAACACTACTTCATACAATATAAATCTTGCCAAGCTCTTTCTCTAATAACTATTTAAATGCAGAAACAAAATGGATTTTTGAATGATGAACTCTGTTTTGATCAGCTGTTGGAATTCTCCTGGTCTGTACTGCAAAAGCATAACAATGAAACAGGAAGATAGATCATGTCTGGACCAATATGCAGGTTTTAGTTGTTATTGTATTCTAATTCAAAACTGTGTAGTGCTTATCTTCAGTACAATTTTGTAATAGAGGACAGCTTATCTTTAATATTAGGTAAGAATAGAGAATGCTTCAATTCATTAGTGAAGGGACTTACAAGTAAACGAAAGTGAAATGCTGTAACCTTTTTAAATTAGAGCACCTTTTGCTCAAACTTCTAGCCTCTACCTTCACTTCATAGCTATGAACATGCTCTAAATTTGCTGTACCGATAGCATGGGAATCAGAAAAATTCACATATATGCCGTATTTATCCTTAGGAAACAGAAAAAAAAAAAAAAAAAAAAAAAAAAAAAAAAAAAAAAAACACGAAAAACCAAAAGAACTTTTACACCTACTTTTTCATATATGTTAAACTCATTGAACACTATGAAGAATCAACAGCTCTGGAAATCAGACCGTTTATTCCAGAATTCAAAATGGATTTAACAGTCATATTGAAGAGTTTAAGACTAAAATTAATTTAAATTGGTTATGTTTTTCTTTTGGACCTTAGTTACTGATGAAAGCCCAGCTTCTGCAAGTGTTAAGCCTACATATTGCTTTATTTTCAGAATTGAAATAAGAATACTTCTATGAAAACAGCTACAATTACATCTGTCTTCAGGATTATGAAATAAACCTCAAAGACTTATATATATGCTAACGCATGTGCAATTTTAAGCATTGTCTCTTAAACTTCAATACATTTTAATCATAAATGTCTTTGTATAACTCAGACCTTTTTTTACTAGCATTTCTTTGGACAAATAAAACCTCAAAAACTAAATTGCATGCTGTAGTACTTCATAGTACTACAATAAGCTATCCAGATTTGAGGGGCAGAGTCCCTGTTGTGCTCTCATGATGACTTTGAAATTGATTGATATGTCTGATTTATGAAAACTAAGTCCATCAATCCATTAATGGGATTCAACCGAAATATTTTTTTCTATGACATTACTCATATAGAACTATATAGGCATTATATTGACACACACTCATATATTGTATATATAATGTTTAGTACACATTCTTATTACACAGGCCTGTTTAGAAACCATCATTAATCAAATCTCATGTTTTGATAAAGGCTGTGATATGTTTATTTTTCCTGTTTCTGATACTTTTCTACTGCCTTTTAGAGGTTTGAAAATTCCCTGCCTTTTCATGACAGGAAATACATGAACTGTGTTTTCTTCAATATGTCAAATTTTCCATTTCAATATTTGTCTGAGAGAGGGAACAAGCAGCTGTATATTTATCTTCTCGGAAACCTACTAGTTTTTAGTTACCAAGTCATCAGGATCTCATACTGAAACTTAAACACAAGTATTTGCAAGCTGTTAAGCCACAATCTGAAATTTCTTTTTTCAAACAGTTCCCCATGACTCTAATAAGCTTAAAATTAGACTTTAATTGTAAAAAGAGGAATAGAGTAACTTCAAGCAGCTGGCAATTTTGAAGGTATTAAGAATATGAAGAATAATAAGATTAAAAATAAGAATAAGAAAATTTCAGTCTGTTCATGAAGAAATGTCTCATCAAAGAACTCTTTTCAGATGTTTCCCAAAGGGATATTTGAAAACTGTAGTATTTGATTAATATACATGAAAGAGGGCAAAGAGTCTTCAATATATAGAACAATTTTGTTCTGACAGAAATTTGGACAATTCTGTCTAGTAGAGTTAATTTCAAACTAATCAGGCTTTTAAAATAATTTATAGAAATTGCAAGTGTTTTGTTTTCTTTGTTAATTTTATCTACACGGGTTTGATATGAATATGCAATAGTTATGTATAGACATTCTTTACATACACACAATAGCTTTCAAGGATAGGTTAAAAAGCATGG
>NW_010413310.1:100699-102890 GCF_000710305.1 Buceros rhinoceros silvestris | reverse complement strand
TTCTATGCTTTTGGGTGGAGTTGAGTGACTCCTGTCATTTTATTCTTTTTACTCTGATTGGATTAAAAATCTCTCACTTCACATCTAAAGGTGCAGGTGTTAAAACATAGGGCGCATGCCCAGTGGGAGTGGTCGTACCTTGGAGGCAGGTAGCCTTTGGGATGGAGGTGTGTTTTTGTATTATAATGAGCAAAGTTTACCTTAAGGACACGATTGCACCATTTTTGTTGGCATGGCAGTAGGGATCCATCTTTCTTGATAGCAGCCATTGTGGCAGGCTACAGCAGCCCATTGTGGTAGATTATAGCAGTCCATTGTTACCTGCAGGAGCAGGGACAGACGGTGCTGCCTCCACATCACTCAGGTCCTGGTTTGGTGGCACGGTACGTTGCACCTGGCTGCAGCAGGCCTTAGCCGTTGTGACCACATTCCATTCATGGGATCAGCAAACTGCTTCACAGCCTTTTCATGACTTCTTTTGTGTCAAGGCGGAAGTTAACAATCTGGGAAACAGTGTTTTTCCTCACCTCCCCGTAACTAGTTATTTTCCCACACACTATGAGACCTTCAAACAAAGTTACAAGGGGAGCTTTTGTTGCCTTTAATGTGAAAATGAAGAATATACTTAAAACTTAGAGTTACTTATATTTGCTTACTTGAAGTTTTAATATCTTAATGTTCTTGGCTTTCAGTGTACCACAAAGTTTTGGACTGGGAATGTAAAAAGTTCTTTGTATCATTTTCAGTGACGTTAGTGTGAAGGAGGTGACAAATGGCTCCAGAAAAGAGCAGAAGCAAGTTTTGAAACTGTAGAATGAACATGTTAGTTTTATACGTCCAGTACAATTATCAGCAATCAAAACAAGATCAATATTGATATTAAAGACTTCTCATCAGTTTTTAACAAGAAGGTTGTCTTTCATACATGACTGAGCTCTTGTTTCAGAAATTACGGTTCAAAAGCTAATGGCTTTGAAATAAAATGTTATATCCCGAGTGCATACTTTTTTGCTGCAAAGAAAAATTTTGTGATCAAGTATAAAACATTGACTTGCAGAATCCACAGACCAGTCAGTATTACAGAAGAGATCCAGCTATGCTGTAGCTCTCTTATTACAGTCTTTATTTTAAAATTTCTTCTGCTAAATTTTTTTTAAAATGCAACATTCTTATCCAGAGAGTGTTACAATTTGACTTATTTCTGATTGATGCCAAAACGGTTTATTGTTTTGAATTTGTTGATACTTGAAGAAGAGTTTCCTCAGATAGCCTGCCCCCATGTTCTCAGTACAGAGACTGTCGTTGAGGCTGACAAATTCCCCCAGTGTATTTTGACTGCAGATCTGAGGGTTCAAGCCCTAGAGGTGCCTAAAACTGATCTCATATATCTGACATTTTCTCCGCCCAATATTCAATTTTATGCCCCTGCTGAGCTGCCATTTTGAAGAAAATATATGAAAATTAATTTTCCCAAAAGAGTTGAAATTTCAGGATAAAGAGAAGATAGAATCAAAGATCAAGGAGTTACACCAACCCATTCACTGTCCAAGCATCTGAAAGGCTTCTAGTTTAGTGGTCCAGCTGATGAACCTGCTATGAGCCATTTTGGTTTCGGCATTAAGCAGGTCCTTGGGGGGAAAAAAAGTCTGCTGTTTAAAGAGGAATTTCTTAAATATTTGGGGGGGTGGGGGGGAGAAATATAACCTGAGAACAATATGAAGGAGCTCTGATTGTTTCCTCAAAGAAAATAAAATACTTGTACTCCTTTTGTGTTAGTGGAGAAGAAAGAGGGTGGAGAAGGCTTTGAAGATTTGGCAAGAGAAGGAATGTCTAATGCATGCATGAAAAGGGAGAAGGGAAGAAAGAGGAGCAGAGTTTGGGGAAAATGATGTTGATTAACAGGAATGGTAGTAAAAGGATCACTGTGAAGAATAACACTGGGAAGGGTGGTAAAGGATGAGTGCTGAGGGATTAGGAACTAGAGAAACTGCTTGTGCAGAGGTATGTGTAGGATGGGGAGAGGGGGAAGGAGATACTGATTTGTGCAACAGGTAGCAGACCTTCTCCTGTCCCCTGCTTCTTCCCACACAAACTACTTTTGGAAAGCCCTGGTCATCTAGAAGGAAACTCTCTGAGACCTCATTTTCACAGTACAGGGGTTTTGGCAGAAATTCCAGCTTAATACATTCCT
>NW_010413310.1:77291-100599 GCF_000710305.1 Buceros rhinoceros silvestris | reverse complement strand
GCTGTTCCCTGTCATTCATCACTTTTCCTGCAATTTTTACCAACCCTGGTGGTTTTGGGATCATATTCTATAGTATGTCACTGAGCTGACACAGGATTAAAAAGAGCCCTGCAAAGCAAAAGATTACTCTTAGCCTGAATCCATTCACGAATATTTCCTTAGTGTAAAATGATGGCCTTTGTCCCTGTGTGATGTGACACCTGGGGATACCTTGTTTCTCTTTCACAGAAAGAGATACACAGGAGGTGTGTATTATGTGCACAGGGACCAGCGTGAGGCCAATATCAGAGAACAGCTGCACTCCATGCACATTATAGGCTCTCAGTCTTGCTAGAGAGAAGGCAGCGATGGCAGGAGGACACTCTCTGATATAAATAAAGCAGTTCTCATTTCTTTGAGGTGTTCTATGTTGGTGTACACATTCACACAAGAAATTCAGACTGGATGGACAAGTATCTTCACACCTCTCTGTACACCCTTTTCTACATAAAACCACCTACTCTAAGATTGGCTGGCCTTCCTGAATTCCCTTTACATGTGACATGCTGTATGGTTCATGGTGTTCTGGTGTTTTTTGGGGAATCGAGATTTCAGTTCACCAGCAGTTCCTGATATGCCCATACCTTGAGTCTACCTTTTGTGGATGGGACAAGGTGTGATAGACTCAGGGAATGAAGTCCTGACTGTATCAGAAAACAGGTTCTCAGTTATTTGGGTGCTCACGTAGCACATGTCAACCACTGCCTGAGAAACAGCTACTGAGCTGTAATACAAGTAACAAACATAGAGTGATGAGATGGTCTGAGTACTTCTTGTTCCTCATATCAGTACTGCTTTTTGGAGAGGTCTGTGACCAAAAGTATTTTTCAGTTTGCTTCTAGAGGTAAAAGGTTTGGGGGATAGGCTTGAGTGTAATTTATGCTTGTTAGGAAAAAAACCAGAGCTAAATAGCCATGCTAAAGTACCATACTCTTCTTTGAGTTGCACTGTAATATCCAGAGTTAAGTCAGTGATTGAACACAGAAAAGTGGGTATCTGAAGAACACTGGATCTTAGAGGAGTCTGGCCATGGCATGCAAGGCATTCCAGGTGGGAGATCGTCGCAGGGGATGTAGAAGGGTCTAATTTCTGCCTGAAGTTTAAGTATGCTCTCAAGATGTGTGTGATCCTCCGCCCAGTTGCCATGGATGTCACACCAGCAAGCTTTAGACATGCATCAGCCATTTTTCATGTGGTCAACATTACTGTAACCACTTCTACGTTTTTTGCATGCTTCACTTCAGCCTATTTGGAAACTTTTCACATTTTTAGCTCCTTATTAGGTTAAGGAAGAAGGTTAAGTTTTAACAGCACTCCACTAGCATACCAGAGTAATTTTACATTCTCCACTATCCTCAAGCATTCTCCTAGGAAAAGTTCAACAAATCTGAGGATTTTCTGTTTCTAGATTTAATTCCTTTTCTAAAAAACATTTACATATTTGCAGATTTCCCCCAATACATTTTGGACACTACAGATCCCTGTTTTACACATGATCACATTTTTGAGAAAAAGTGTTCTGGTCTGGAAAATGAAGCTAAGTGATTTTTTTTTTTCTTTCTTCTAGGTGTCAAATAATTTACTGAAATATAAGGAGGTACAGGACAGTTAGCCTGTAAAACCTGATACTGCCCCAGAGATGTGGTTGAAAATTTTGCCATGGAAATTCATAAGATAACACCAAGCCTTATGAAGTTCAGAGATTTCTAGCTATAAAGTCTTTTGCTTTTGATTTCTTATTGCTTTTTATTTAGAAAATGATGGAAAAAGTCATGTTCTTTCCTGATCTAATTCTGCCTTCAGGAACATTTATCTGTAAGCGGGGATCTCTGATGATATTAACATCCATCTCTCCCAACCTTCTATCCACTGTATCACTCTCAAAGTTGCTGTTTGTTACAAAGCACACATGTTATCCTATTAATGTCAAAGAATAATTCACTTAAGCCCTTACTCTCTGCTAGGAATGTAAAGTGTGGGTTTCCATTTGTCTTTGTTTGGTATGGCAGCCACAATCTGATCGGAGGGTAGAGTGGAGGCTGATAATACAATTGTTTTCTGTATAAATATTGTCATGAAAGCAAAGTGTGCAAAAGAAATAGTCTGTGTGCGATGACTGGACAGATGTACCTTGTACATATCAGGCATTTGCAAAAGATTTCTTCAATATCCCAACTTAAAAGCAGACTCATGCTATTGAAAAATATATTCCTCTTTGTGTTGTTTTGATAGCATAGATTTTGTTGTGTTTGTTAGCATTGCATCAATATTTCCAGTGTAATGAAGTCTCATTCTTTAGATGTTTAAGGCTAAGATACATTAAATCAGAGGGAACTAGAACTGAATGGATAAATTAAAAAAAAAATATTTAAAAACTCCCATGAAGTTCTTTGACATGGCTTGCCATATGTGTAACAACAGAAACAAACAATAAACTGCATTATAGATATCTTTTAGTCTACTATACCACACAATTTTGAAGATGCAGATTGTTCCTGTGTGTTTAGAAATTTAGACCAGAGAATCTTCATCACAGATTCTGTGGCCGTTCTTTTTCTTTGTCAAAATATTAGTGTAGATGATTTTATATTAGGCAAATACACTTCACCTGATATATACTTTACCCAGAATCAGTGATTAAAGACTAATGAGCTTTTTTAGTTTGTTGTCAACACAGATGTCTTCCTTGACACCTTTCCTTTTTGTTTCAATACCAGAGGAAAAGAAATAGAATGTGAGTAGGTTGGAGGACAAGGGCTGGAAATTTTCAGCCCTTCCATTTTGGCAGCTATACTGGATGAAAAACAGCAGAGGTGGGAGTGCGAAGGCCGGGTGGACCATCAGCTCATGCAAGAGATGACAGTGCACACCTAAGGAGAGGTCAGACTGTGCTCCCAGACCAGGGTATTTTGGGCAAACTTCAAAAGCTTTGACTGTTTTCACCTTAGTCTCTGCTCAATGTTCGAGTCAGGGAAAGCTGAAGCAAAGCAAACAGACAAGCCTGTGACTTCAGGGAGAAAACTAGTAGAACCATGTACCTTGAGCATCACTGTAAGGATGTCTAATACTACTAGCATCAAAGGCAACAGCAATGAATCTTGAGATACGTGCAACATCTTGTGGTATTTATTCAGATTAGGCATGTGGACTATAACATATCAATAATTTTAGCAGTGTTAAATTGCCTCTGAGGCCAGCTGACACCTGCAGTACTGAACTCTCCTAACCTCCAAGAAAGAGTTAGTCAGCTTATGCTAGCTCCTGAGGCCACTCTGGTAACCACCTGATAAAGCAATGGCTGCCACGGACCAGGGACCACATTGATATAGTGAGATACTATTTCACTGCCTTGAAGTCCTTCCTGGCACTATTAATCCAATAACAAAGATTCTTCTAGTAAAATCCATGCCTCAAGGTCAGATAAGCCATTGTCCCTGAGAGCTGTCTGTTCAAATGACTGTAATTCTGTTACTGTCTCCCATATAATCTACCTGGCAGTATGTTGTTTCTCCTTTAAAGATACTTGAAGTAGGTGGAGCAAAAGACCCCTTTGTCTTAACTGAGAGCATCTGACTCTGCTCAAAACTAAGAGTACCAGAGATCAAAAAGCAGATGAATACCCATTGAGAACTACATGGGCATTGCCAGGGCATGCAGAGATGCAGTTAGAAAAGCAAAAGCTCAGCTGGAATTGAAGTTGGTCAGAGATGTCAAAGACTACAAGAAAGGGTTTTCAGGTATGTAAACAACAAGCAAAAACAGAAGGAAAATCTTGGCCCTCTGTTAAACAGGAGAGAATTAGCCACCAACAACACTGAAAGGCAGAAGCTCTCAACAGTTTTTTCATCTCTGTCTTTACCACTACTGTTGGGCCCCAGGCCTCACAAGCAAAAACCCAGGCTGATACTAACACAGACCCACTGTCAGTGTAGTAAGTGTTGATATGTGCACTATTACAGGAGCTTAACCCCTACGAATCAATGGCCCCTGACAATGGGGGCTGACAATGGGGACTGACAATGGGTGATTTTGCTCTCCTTAATCTTTGAGAAGTGGTGGACATTGGGGAACATCCCAGAAGACTGGAAGAAGGCTAATATCATTCCCATCTACAACAGGAGGGCTTAAAGGAGGACCAGAAAATTGTAGGTCCATCAGTCTTACCTCAGTTCCTGCGAAAGAGGAACAAATTCGCTTGGGGAATATCACAGGTCACATGAAGAACATACTGGGAAAAGCCAGCATGGATTCACCAAGGGTAAACTGTGTTTGACAAACCTAATCGCCTTCTATGCCAAAACAACTGCTCAGACAGTCTGGGGTGAATGGTGCACTTTGTCTACCTGGATTTCTTCAAGGCTTTCAATACAGTATCCCACAGCCTCCTCCTAGGGAAATGGATGTGTCACAGTCTAGAGTAATGGTCTACGTGGTAGGTGAGGAACTAGCTGACAGGCTGCACTCAGAGGGTGGTGGTAAATAGCTCCTTTTCAACCCAGCAACCTGTTCACAAGTGGGGGTCAATATTGGGCTATCATTGTCCTCGTAAGTGATTTGGATGATGGGATCATCAAACCCTGATGAAATTTGCCAATAATACTAAACTGAGTGGGGAAGTGGACACTTTGGAAGAGAGAGGCACCACACAGGAATACATGTATAGGCTGGGAGAGTGGGGTAGTAGGAACCTTATGAAGTTCAACAAGGTTGTAATGTAAGGTCTTGCAAAAATGTACGTTCTTGCATCTGGGAAAACACAGTCCAGGAGTGCAGCACAAACTGGGTTCTATCCAGCTGGTGCAGCTTTTTTGGTGCAGAAATAAACCTGGGGGCCCTCTTGGACAACAAGCTCAATATGAGAGACAGTGAGCTGTCGTGGGAAAGAAAGCCAATAGAACGTTGGGTTGCATCAACAAGGGCATCACCAGCAGAGAAAAAGATGTCAGTATTGCACTCCTCTCAGCACTTGTCATGTCTGGAATACTGTGTTCAGTTTTGGTCCCCGCTATACAGAAAGTTGTGGACAGGCTGGAGAGGGTCCAGACAAGGGCCACAAAGACAATCAAAGGTCTGGGAAGCTGCCATATGAGGAGAGGCTGAGAGAATTGGATTTGTTCAGCTTTGATAAAAAAAGGCTCACCACCATGTTCCAGCATTTAAGGGGTGGCTGCAAAGATGGAGACTCCATTTCTACAAGGATTCACATGGAAAAGACAAGCGCCACTACACATAAAAGCAGACAGTCGGGAGAGGGTCCAGAGAAGGGTCACAAAGATGAGCAAAGGACTGGGAAGCTGCCATATGAGGAGAGGCTGAGAGAATTGGATTTGTTCAGCTTTGATAAAAAAAGGCTCACCACCATGTTCCAGCATTTAAGGGGTGGCTGCAAAGATGGAGACTCCATTTCTACAAGGATTCACATGGAAAAGACAAGGGGTAATGGGTACAAGTTACTCTTGCCAAAATTCAAAGGGGACACAATGAGAACAATCAGCCACTGGAATAATCTCCCCAGGGAAGTGGTGGATTCATCTGGGCAGGGTGCTGCGCCATCTTGTCTAGACAGTGCTTTTGCCAAGAAGGGTTGGAACGGATGATCCTTGAGGTCTCTTCCAACCTAGTATTCTCTGATTCTATGAGTCATACTCAGAACAGTCCCACATAGTCTGGGGAAACTTCTCCTACCTGGCTCACTTGCAACACTGCTCCAAGTAAAGCAATGTGGAAGAAATAACTGAACTCAGAAAGCACAGTTTCAGATGAGATGAGCCAATTGGACATTTTGCTGTTGAGGAAGGGGTAGGATAATGCTCTCCTTCCCTTCTACCTTTTTCCCTGCCTAAATCACACTCCAGCTCTGCACCTTGTGTAAGCTCAGTCACTTTCCACTCCCCAAGGGAAGCTGGTACCAGCTGTGAGCTTGAAAGACAATCAGGAGAAGAAGTGAAGAAGACCTAATTTGACCACAGAGGTAAGCTCTTGTGTTGCATGAGCATGTTGGTAAAATGGATTTCCTCCGTCATAACATTAATAAATGTATCTTTTGGAAAAACACGTGAAATAAATGCTGATTGAAGAAAATACTTCATCCACCATGTATCAGCCAGACAACACAGCAGTGATGATTTCAGCCTTTTAGTTTTCCCTGTATTAACCACACAGTGATTCAACACTATTTCCATTGCTGCTTGCCCACCACAAGACATGAAACTCAATGGTATTGTACGTGGTGCTTCAGAGAAACAGAAGGGAAAGATCAGTCATGTATATAACAATGATTTTGCAACACTGGTAACTTGAGCTGCATCAGTTGAAGTCAGCTAATTGTGCTGGAATAAACAGACAAATAACAGCCAGAACCAGACCTCCTGGTAACAAAGAGGACTAGATCTTCAGTTGGTTTAGGTAAGCATAGATCCATCTGAATCAGTGGGGACATCCCATTTTACACTAACTACACTAACACTGCTTTAAAACTAGGAGACTCTTGCTGTTAAGACTAACTTTCCTGCTTCTCAATTTAATCCTTGTGTCATTTTGCCATCTCTCACAAGACAAAATTAATTACAAATTTTCTGGCTTGAGTTAGTTACTCTGATTTTTCATACCGTTACAGCATGGGTCTGGAAACTATTAATATAGAAATGTTGGTCAGCTCAAAACTGATTTATGTGGAATAGATCCTGAAAACCGTATTGTTAATAGGATTTAGGGAGGAAGGGACTCAGAATAGTTTGCAGAAGCCAAATGACCAGAAGCTGGGCTTTTCTGAAGCAAACTGAGTGACCTAGGCACCCAATTTCCATTAAACTCTTATAAGATTTGGTCTCTCAAGGCCAGTTTCCTTAAGAAGATTCTATTCCCTTTGGACTCAGAACTTCTCTGCAGGAGCTAGTAGCCACTGACTACTTTTAGAAACCTCTCCCTGCCACATCAGTTTCTTTTGCAGAGAAAACTGAGTTGACTTTTTGAAAGCTATTGTTAATAACTTTAAAATGCTATGACAAATGAGGTAACTGCTTCATAAACTGTTATATAGGAAACATCTTCTAAGGTTTTGTTTGACTGATTTGTTATGGTTTGTTTCTGGAAATTAAAGAAGATGTTGGGGCGCTCTGGTCTCCCCAATTCTCAAAAAGACTATTTTAAGCATTCACCAAAAAAGAGCAGTCAGTGGTCAGGAAGGTGTTCCACTTCTCCAGCCCTCCAGGGCTTTAAGCATAGTGTTACTTTAAGTGTTACTTTAAGCATAGCCTGCTGTGTAGCAGTCCTCTGACTCCAGGAGCTAACACCAGCAACAGCAGTGTCTTTCCAGACTGAAATGCAAATGGAGATCTTGTGCATGATCACATGAATGGCTATATTTGCTTAAATCAATCTATCATACACAGGTTTCCATTCAGAATTTTAATGGACAAATGTTTAATATTTAATACTAGACCCTCTTATAAGTCTTCTTGTTATAAAGCTAATTCATCCTTTGGTTTAGCTCAAAGTGACACTGAGCATCTCCCTAAGTGATTCCTTTACAAGCAAATCCATCACATGAAAACAACTTTTACAGGTACAGAACATTCCAGCTGCTGACAAGTTTTAAAACATGTACCTTTTCTTTAATGAGAAACACCCAAAATATCACATGGTCTCCAGTAGAGAGCAAAATCTTTTGCTATTTTCTTAGCTTTCCTGATGGCAAGATAATTGCAAGAGAGAGTACACTCTTTGCAGCAGGTGTGATTACTGGAAGCACTATAGGAAGCAAATAAGTATGTATGAGGGTTATTTTAGTGTACTGGAAAAAGAAGAAATTGTGTGATCCAATCAGTCAAGTCCTTATACATTGTCCAACAGTAATGCATAAATGCCAGATGGCCCTCAGTGGCTCACTGTGGTAAGAGTGTGGTCAATAGCCAGAGGGTGCGCCAAGAGGCATTGTGTCAGTAGCCAACAGCCCCTCCCAGGACACTGTAGGGCACAGGAATATTTGTGCTGGTCTGGATCCTCTCTCTGTGTTCTCCTCCTTCAACTGGCTAGCGAAAGGCAGATGGAGAGTACAACTTCTCCTCAGCTTCTGGTTTAGCTGTTTCATCCTGGTGCAGCTGGTAAGGGACAGTTACTGCAACATCCCCAGGTGCAAGCATTCTCACAGAAGCAATTCCATGCTGATACCTGAAGTGCTGCTTATGCTCTGGGACTTAGGACAATATCACTGCACGTTGTTGTATCTGCATCAGTAGAAAAAGGCAAACACAGAGCTAGCCTCTCTTTAAGTTGCTGAATCAGGCAGGGCAGAAAAGGTGGGCTGATCTGGGATGAACTCTGAAGTTCCTGGGTACCAAACACACATCCCACACAAAAAGTTCAATATTTATTATTCAAATCTCTTGGGCTGTAACTTCAGGCCCTAAATTGCAACTCAGAATTGGGTTATACACAGGGTCTCAGTTGGTTTTGATTAGTTACCTGCTTTTTTTTTTTTTTTTTTTTGTGGGGTGGGGAGGTGTGCAATATTAAAGGAATATTGTTTCAATGCTTTGCAGATCTGTGTTCATGTTCAGGTGCTAAGGGGCTTTCAGAGTAATGACAGACATTTCAAAGCGTTTTCTCAGAAACCAAAGCAGGATTTGGCACACTTGCTGGTTACTTGTAAACTGAAACCTCTTGCTTTCCTCTGTCTTCTTACTTCTGAGCTAGACATGTCAGCAAGCTTCACTCTCAGGTCTACTGAGCACCTTTGTCACCATATGAAATCAGGCCCTGTTCATGCATTTTATTTGCCAAAATTCACTGGATTTTATAAAGAAAATTGCAAAATGGCAAGTAAATCTCATAGTTCCCCAGAGAAGTATACAAGATCCATCTTCTGTCTCACAAAACCAAATAGAACTAATGTGCGTTGTGGAGCCACAGTCCCTGGAAAACATCAACACTCTGACAGTTTCTTCCAGTCAACCATCCTGAACATAACAGTTTCTTCCAGTCATCTAATCAGAAATTAAGTGTCTACAAGCCAGAGCACAGAATCTCTTAATCTCATTTTGCAGAGCAATTGTGCATCAGGACATCAGTATTTAGACTAATATTGTCCTGTGATTTTTTCTAATCTATCCATTTCAAAATGATGACCTAGGATAGCATAATAATAGTATTTTTGGCAGTCAATGTCAGTTGGAGATCATGCCGAGTTTGTATTTCATTTTTTTTATATTACCGAAGGAGAAAGATAATGGCTGCTTCTATCTATATCAAAATGTTACCAGCAGGTGTTTGCCTGTTAAGTTAGGTGTTATTCTTTGTTACCAAGGAATATTGTATTTTAGCAAAACTGTAAATATCCTTAACAATGTGTATGAGTACATGTACAGTTAATATATAGGGAACAGTGTCTTGAAGGCAAATGTAAACTTAAAACCAACATAGTGTTTGGATTCTGTTAAAACTGCTTGATGGACTTTGACTCTTCAGCTTCACCTTTTCTACCAGCAGAAACCAAAATGAAAGCAGTTATGAAGAGTGAGGGGAAATTTAATGCCAGTTTGAGGAGGGAACTCTTGTCTATGAAAGTCTGTTTCATAGGAAAAACCTAGAAGAATTGATTTCTCTATGAGAAATTTCTCTATGAGGAATTATTTTTAAGAAATTGAGCACTGTAGCGGAGAGGGAGCAGATAACTGCTATTTTCTTTAGAGACATTAAAAAAAAAACCTACACTGTCATCATCATTATCATCAGAATAAAGATTGCTGTTCCAGTTAGCACTCAGTAAGTACTTGAGACATGCAAAGGATATGTAATTGGGTTCTATGCTTTCAGAGCCACTGTTCTGAGATCTATACAGCATTCTTTGCAAAAATGAAGATAATCACAGAACTTGCAGAGTACTACAAATGTTTAACATTTAGATATGAGGTTTTTAAAATTATATCGTTCTATAATTAATTCACAGTAATATCCTCTGGTTGTATTATCCTGAATCATCCTGTGGATTTCTGCAGCTAGAATACAATTTACTACAGGACACACACATGTGATGGGCTCCTCATGGTAGCAGAAAACCTTGCAGATGGCAGACTTAGCCTAGAAGCAGTCACAGCCTGTGACAGCTGAGGTAGGAATGAAGGCTTCTTAAAAAGAGAAGGAGCAGGGGAAAAAAGAAAGAGAGAAAGAAAAAGAAAGAAAGAAAGAAAGTAAGAAAGAAAGAAAGAAAGAAAGAAAGAAAGAAAGAAAAGAAAAGGAAAAAGGTAAATGGGAAGACCATTTCTTCATATTTCTTTGGTTTTAAAGAATGTGACTAGTGGTAGGACAAGGCAGGTAGTACTGCAGTTCTATATTCTGTGGTAAAACCTCCCTGTGCTGCCTGTGAGTGTTGGCTCTTAAACATTTGTTTCTTTTTTTTTTTGTTTTCTTAAGGCATGGTTGTCATTGATAAAATTTGTCTTCAATTTCACTATAAATTTCACTTCAATAGCTATAATTTGCTTTTCTGTTTGGTGTCTGTTGGTGCTAGTTTCCTAAAAGAAACTGACTCTTTTAGCAGAGTAAAAATGGAGAAAGGTATTTACTTTCGATTTTAAAAACATAAGTGATGCAGATGGTCAGTCAAAAAGAGCTCAGAGAGCAGCTTGGGTCAGCCATGGAGCTGTTTAACAACTTGGCTTACCCATGACTGAATAGTTCTGTCTTATCTTGATTCCTTATATATTCCAAATTTCAATAGGGAACTGTGAATGTAAAAGGGATATATTTGTGGATATCTACACATCTACATGGAGGACTCTGTGAGAGTTTGTGTGTGTATGTGTGAGTGAGTGCATGCATGCGTGTAAAGCTAAGTTGGTTTGCCAAATTTCTTTCCCTTACCAATAGAAATTATCTGATAGTGAAATAACACATATATTATATATAACAGTCAATGTATTTAAAACCGTTTAAAACTACTAAAATTGTATGAAAAAAATTGAGGGTCTTTTTTTTCCAAAGATTTTAAGAAAGAGAGAAACATCCACAGGCTGCAGAGCAGACTTTACAGGAAAGTTGTCTAAAAAGTGGACAATGGCTTTTTAAGGAGAGACAGGAGGATTAGAGGAAAGTTAGTTAGGAATGTGGATTTGCTTTTCCATAGAAAATCCAAAACATCTTTGTTATGAGAAACAACACTAGCATCACACTGTCATTTACTGATAGATGATGCTGGAGGGGGAGTCTGTCTTATTAAAATACTCCCTACAGATTCAGTGAAAAGAAACATTTCCTTAAGGAAATATCTATGGAAACAAAGCCAGAACATCTTTGTATCACTCCTCACTGGGAAAAGTTCACAGCTCTGTAGAGACAGTTTGGAGTCTGAAAATTAGGAGCTTTCAAGTGTGCTTTACATACTGTTCTAACAGTTACTAAGTAGTTAAAGAAACATCTGTGAAATGCCTACAGAAGCTTGCCTCATTATTTCTCAGCTGTTCTCTGCTGTTTCTGTGAGGTTGAAATGCTACTGATTATAAAATGATACCAACTTAAGATATAGTAGGAGGATAAAATGCCTATCAAAAAATCCCTTAATATAGATACGTGAAATGAAACTAAAAACCATGTATCAAAAAGGAAAATGTAGTTATTGTTATCATATCTGTCAAAGGAATTACCCTGTTTCAGTGAAACTCTTTTGCACTAGTTCCTGTAATAAAGGATCTGAAGGATGACTCCAGGAAGAGATCAACTTGTTAACAGAACACTGTGTATTGACTTGTTCAAAAAGTCTGTATATTCAGCAAATGTCCATTGTAACATACCCTCTGCTATTCTGGGAACAGTAGTTCCTGTGGCGAGTATTTGACTTCAGTCTGAACTGTGTCTTTTGCACTACAAAACTTCAAAGTCAACCACTTCAGAGAAAAGAGATGGAAATGCTTTCCCTTTAACTCTGTGCTTAACTGTTTAATGAAGAGTTCTGTCTTTGGAAGGCTGGTGAAGCTACCACAACAGAAAATGAGTATAACAGGATAGAGTCAGTCCTTTAAATATTTAAGACTATTTTGTAAGTAAGCTTATTCTGTTAATATTGCAAATACGATCCCATCTGCCCATAAACAAGACAGGCTCGAGCTTTTCATCACTTGTGTCATTGTGAAATTTGAGCAGCTCTGCTGAAGGCCAAGATTATGAGAATCTGCCTGACACTAGATTTAAGCCTGGGCTTCCAGGATCTGAAGAATTTTCCTGAAACAACAGAGAAGAAATAGGTGTTTGATTTGCTCCTTCGTGCTCTTGCCCTTGTCTACAATAGAAAGGAATGAGGATTAGCTAAAAATGCTCTGGTTCAATAGTCAGCAATGACGGACATTTGCTGGGTACTTGACCTCTGCCTTGTCACTTTCTAATAAAAAAATAAAAGAAACATAAGGAGGACGTTTGTATAGGAGCTGTAAACAGTTGGGTTGTGCTTTTCATGCATGCACTTAGCATTCTTGTTTTACAGCCTTAACTCTCCCAGAAGAATTTATAACGGTCACTAGGCACAAGCAGTTGATGTGTGCTGTTTGTGATGGTAACATGAAATCAGCTACAATAAAATGTTCTGGTTAATAAAGGATGAAACACTAAGCTCTTTGTCAACAAAAGTGTCTGTGGCAAACCTAACAATTCTTTTTACAAAACCAAAGCTCTAAAATTAGAGGTATGATATATGATTCTGTCCTTGCTTATGTTCTTTTACACTGCGCTTAGACTGGTGAAAAACTTAGGAGGAGCATCAGTCTGGTATTTATGTATCTACGTAGGTATGTATGTGAACATATATATAGAAGTACATGTCACAGTTACTATAAGACTGGTTATTATTCTTGGTTCTGATTGAATAAAATTTGAGAGTGATGACCAGCATAATATCTTTGTCAAGAACTGCATGTAAGAGAAACAACAGCTTTGGATTTTGGTTAGTAATTCTTCAGATTTGCTCTCTCTCCAGCAAACAGGAAATAGTTTTCAATGCAACCTAATAGTAATTACTATACTACTTACATAGAGCACAGGATGTAGGACATAGGACCTCAAGGTCCTAACATCCTGAGGTCAGTGAAAAGCCTTTAAAAAAAATCTTTATCACATAAACATATTTTTCCATTTTAAGTATGTTTTTAAATGCCAAATATTGAAACAATATCTGCTGGGGTGAGGGTGTGGGGGAAGGGTGGAGCAAGTGCTCAGCTGCTGTAAATCATGATAGTTTCATTTCAGTTAACAGAGCTATGCTAACTGAACCCCACCGGTAACCGATTCCTTTAGTTTTGAAGATTCAGTTCAGTATGCACTTACCAATGAGAGCAAAAGGATTGGGGCAAACATATGAGTGTTGTAAATGAAGATAACTGGGCTGATTTCCGAGGAGCTCTGCCAGTGTACGTCACCTAAGGGCTTGGTACTACAATTCTGGGCAAAGAAGATGCATTCCTTTCAGAAGATTAATTATGTTTTATATGCATTTACTGGGTACATTTAGGGTATGTTGGCTATGTAATAAAAAGCATGTAATAAAAAGAAAAAAGCAACCTGAATTTGCAGGTGGTCCGTTTTATTGGACTAAAAATAAAAGGCAACCATTTGAGAATCACAGTGTTTTCCTTGAGAGCTAGAGAGGAAGGCAAGTTGGGGCAGCAGAAATGAGAGCCTGGTTGTGATTCAGGATTCATAATTATATTCAGAGAGAGAGATCAAAGCAGGAGCTGAGTAGGAAATGGTAGAGAGAAAGTCAGGTGCAGATAGCACACCCTACCCTGTCGCCATCATCAGCCAAATTTTGGGAGCCAGCCCAATGTGATGAATGAATGTGTTTGTTTAAAATAATTGCCTTGATTGAAGCTCATTATTGTTTTCTTCTGAATACTTTAGGGGGGAGCTACTGCCAGCCTGTTTCTGGTGGTACAGGTAGACAGCCTAATACAGCTGTCATCATTAACACGTGAAAAATCCTGTTCAGCTTCTACTCATTGTTTCCCAGGAAAAGTGCTGCAGAAATTTGGAAAAGTGAACCTGAAGTCAATGAAGACTTACTTCCATCTTCCAGAATATGCTGGTGGAAAGAGAAACCACCATCCACAGAATTCAGCAAATTGACTCACAGTGAAGCAACAGCCTGTACTATTTCAATGACTGTGAGGAGGATCTATTTTTTTCTTTTTTTCTTTCTTTCAATCTTTCCTTAAGTGAAAAAGGCCTAAAAGGCCTAAAAGGCCTTTTTATTTAACCTATCTACTCCAACTTTGCATAGAATGGCAGATGAAAAAGCAGGTTTTGGCAATATAATAATGCAATTATTCAATCCACGTAACTGCAATTTTCTAATTGGTATGAAACCTGTCAAAAGGACATTCTGGTTGCAGGTACACACTCCAGACTTAACCAGCATGAGTGAAAAGTTTGCTAGTTATCCTGGTCTTTATTTTTTGTTATACTGTTTGTTCCATGGCGCCTTTGCCCTACCAAATGCACCGGGTGGACATATCTAATTAAATGCATTGATTCTATCAGGGAAGATGAAATTGCAATATTTGCCTTTGCAGTTATTGGAAACAAAGCAAAATCTGGTCAAAGTATAGAACCTTCTTATTTGTCTAAAATCTTTAAATCCTATCTTTGCTTATATAGGTATATTAAATACATGTATTTAAACATGGTTTTATTTTCTTTGGTGACACATTAATTAACCAGTTTGAGGTTTGAGCTTGGGATCCCAACACGTCATTTTCTGGGAAGGAAAGTCTAGCTGGTCTGGAGATTCTATCTGATCTGCTCTGTTTTGATGCTTGCCTGCTCTGGTGGAGGCCCCAGCTAGGGAGAGAGTCCTACTCTACAGACCTAACTAAGCCTCTGCTTAGTTTCTCCCTGTTCAGGTTTCCCCCTTGAAGAAAGGCTGGGTTTTCACCAGGCGTCGTCAAACTGGTCTTAATGGTGCACGAGGGGTTTAGAGCAATCCCTAGGGACTATGTGCACACGCAGAAAGCACTCATTAAAGAACAAGTAGGGGCAGGAGCTGCTACACAGAAAACGGTATGAGGTATGATGTAAAGGGAAAGCCCAGGAAAAATGGGAGAGAGTCCAATAGTGGATACAAGAGAAAGACCAGAGAAGACAGGCAGTATTTAGAAAAGGGTAATTTTACAAGCGATCATTGAACATTGGTAACCACACTTTCTCACATAAAAAAATTCAATCTTTAACTTGTAAGAAAATAGAACTTCCAGAAGCTTTTGTGATGGGTCTTATAGCCGGTTTTCTTCCCATCCTACTTTTAAGCTCAGTCTGTACAAAACTGTAGAATTCAAACTCAACCCTTCAAGGCAATCTGGTTTTGCTCAGAGAGTAATTAACAGAAATATGTAAGAACTTGGTCAAATCTTTTCTGGCTTCCCTAAACCCAGAGTTCTTCAGAAATGTTGCTCTCTGCTCAGACTGTTCCTCAGATTTTCTCCCTTTCCTTCTGCTGCTCCAGACAGCCAGTTCACAACATTTACATGCAGGACAAAAGAGTCATTTGGCTCATTAGGTCAAAAGCTGAGTTTCTAATCCATCCCTGGGAGGAACATCTACTGTCTCTAGAGAATGACAGACGTGTGACTGTGTAACAGTGCCAGAAAAAAGCAGCAACCAGGAGGCAGGTTACCCCTTACTCAAATTAATCTGGCTCACATCTCTGTCAGGAATCAAACTTTCTGTATGATCTGGCAAATCATCCTGAGAGGAGAGTTACCTGAGAGCTGTTATCAGTTTACCTTGGCTTTCACCCACTCCTGTGCCAGCTGAAGTTATTTCCTGCTGGGGAGTCTCCAGAGAGGAACATGCGGTGTGCTTAGCAATCAGCTCACTCACACTTGTCTTTCTTCTTTGGTGTGAAGATGTCATAAATTGCCAAAGAAACGGTTGCTTCAAGTTATGTCAAAATATACGTTCCTTTCTATTCAAACTGCCCACTTTTTTTTATACAGAGCCAGCTATCAATTTAGGTGTCCATGACCCAGAACTTTGGCATCAAAGGGATAGAACAACATGTAAAATTCTTTATGCTCATTAACAAAACCGTATTGTCAAGCATTGTGCTGGCAAAATACTGAAAGTGGATGTGTAAACCCTTATGGCTCAATCTCTCGAGATACCTCAGGGTCTATAGCCCTTCCAAGTGACAAACTCCAGGCTTGCAGTTATCATTGTGACAAACTTTTAATTTTTTCCTTCCTGTTGCTTTAAGAAAAGACTTGCCCTGTTCTAGGTCACTGACCTTGTTCTGTTGGGTTTTTTCCCTACGTAAGAAAAATTCTTACATTTTTCAATTATCTAGACTTCAAAATCACACCTGAATCTAAATAGCATGTTCCTAAAGGAAGTTCTTCTCACATATAGCAGAATTATTTAATCTTTTCTATGTGCACAGTGAACACAGAAATTTAAAGAGAAATATAATACTGTAAAATTCATGACCACAGTTATTGAAAGGCTCATTATGTATGTGAGAGAACAAATTTCACAAGTTTGTAATTTTGGTGATGCATCCTCACTAAAACTCATTTATAAAATAGGCTAAGCAACTTGTGTACTCCAACACATTGTGTGGCCAGGTACTAATATTTTAATTAAACATTGCTTGCAATTAAATATATGCACTTCCTTAATTATCTCTCCAGCTGAGTCAATTGTAGCAAATTCAGTGTAAAAGAAATGGTGGAAATATTCTTGGGAGCTGGAGGCTTTGTGCAAGCCCAAGATCCTGCTGGTGAATGTGTCGGTCTACTGCTGCTGTGGAGATTGTGCCAGATGCACATTTATTCTCACCAACAACACAGGAGTTTTATTGCAAACATTCAGACTAGCCAGTTGATGAGAAGAGGATGGAGTCTGGATTGCACCACTCAGTGGCAAGTGAGGGGAAAGGGTGGCTGGGTCCCAGAGGCTATTCAGAAACTGAAGACCTACAGGGTTGATGGGAATGCTTTCATTCCTGGTAAAAATTACTTCAACTTGTGCTTCTAGGATTTCAGGATCAAATAACCTTGACTTCAAAGCACTTCAAGTCTATCAAGAACCTACATTCTTGCCAACCAAATCTTGAGAATTTCACATAGCTGTAGCTTTTATCCCTGATCTGACTTGGCTTTCACCTGATTCGTGAGGCCTTTCTGCTCTCCACCTCACTCAAGCACTTCTCAAGAGGGTTTGTTTTTGTTTTCTTGACCTTTTCCAAGCAGATCCCAGGATTATGCCTTTTCTCTGAGACATGATCCGTTTGAATCTTCTACCCAGAATTGCTTCTTTCCTTTTTCCAGCTCATTGGCAGTGGCAAAAGTGAACAATATGTCTTGTCTTCTACTTTTGCAGATGTTTTCTCTTGGACTCTGTGGTTTTAGTTCTTGTTTCTCTCACTAACCAAAATTCCCAAAGAGCCTTTTGTTTTTGTCCCATAATTTTTTGCTCACAGTCTTTCCTTCAACAATATTAAATCATCTCAGGCCATTGGATTAATTTAACAGTTGTACTAACAGCCGGCATAAGGCAGGGAAATCCCTTCTTCTGCTACCTGACTGTTCCTACAATAACCAAAAAAAGAGAGGGAATTTTCAGCAATTCAGTTTTAAACCTAGAGAAAAAAAAAAGCAGAGGGAAGTATTTTTAGTTTATAGGCAACTAAGTAGGACTCAGAGCAGAACTGTATTTTTCACATTCTTGTAGTAAATTAGCTTTCACATAACAACACCAATTAAAACCCGTGATTGTTAACATCTTATTCCTTTCAAGTCGTGTAAGTCACTTTTCACTTCCTGGTCCTCAGCAAGAACAAATGGTGTGGTGGCTGGGCCCAGTTTCTCCCTTCAGTGGAAACCTGACTGCTGACACCTAACTTGTTTCACCTTCTCACGCTGCCAGGAGAACTCCTTTAATATTTGTTCAGCATTGACATAAACATCGAACCATCCATTGCTGACACTATTCCTCTCCTCTCTTTACTTCTATTGGAAAAACCACCAGAGAAATGGGAGCAGAAGAGATGTGTGGGAGAGACCATCATAGAATATTGTGATGGAAAGTACATTTATGGTCAACACAGAAGGAAGCAGATCTGGAGCCACATTCGGATCTCATATATGTATCTGTGTTTTATCTGCACTCTTTCACTGAAATAAATGGATTTTTCTCTAATCTGCAGAGCAATATTGGTCATATCGGTCTGCATCATTGTTACCAATATTACTCACCCTATGCCTGACCATGCTGTAGGATATATAAATCACAAGTGAAAAAGACAAATCTCTGCCCCAAAGATTTTGCAACCTGCATTCTCTACACCATGGGTATTTAGGACTAAATGTATGCAAAGGTCTGTAATTTCCTCCATGAGCAGCCAAGCCAAGAGGCTTTCCTGGAAAATAAGGGCTGTGTATTTGCTCCACATTTGCTCCACATTTGCTCTTTCCAGCTGCAAAGAACCACAACAAATCACAGCAAAGTTCCAAGCTACCAAATAGATCAAAAGTCATATTGTGCCATAGGAAGAAAATGGAAGGGTTCACAGGCATCCCAAAACCTTGACAGTAGCGGGCGATTAACTGAACAAAACATCCAGGTGTTTTTAGGCTGCAGGCTACACTCACTGACCCCAGAGATGAGTGACAGAGGGGAATGAATTACCTCTCACTCTGATATTGGAAGTAAAAATCTCCTTTGATTCTAAACCTGTTAGGTGATGAGTCCATTAATGCACTTTCCTGGGAGAGTGTGCCACTAGAAGCAGCGGCACAACTCAGAATCCAAAGCCGAAATAATAGATTTTGTTTTGTTTTGTTTTGTTTTGGCCTCACAGTGCTGTTTACGTTTGGTTTTGTTTTATAGATTTGTTTCATGCAGACTGCACTGAGGGATGTTGTTTCAGATACACAGTCATTTTCAGGATATGTTAAGAAATTAATGAAAACTCCAAAAAGAAAGATAAATAAATACCACTGCTTAGAATATCACTTTGACTTCATGGTCGTGAAATAAAATGTACTTTAAATATCTATATGTATTTTGTAAAACAGCCCTTCATATATGTATGGCCTCTATGCTGGCCATTGTTGACCTCCTAAAAATGGCAGACACCGCTGCAAATGCAGACCTTCTACAGATTGTAGAAGAGAGACTTAATCAAGCTCCTTATTCCCACTAAGTTTTTTTCTAAACCCACCCATATAGAAAACTTAAGTATTTGCATAACTTCTCTGCACACATGCTTAAAATAGTACAAAACTGGCCACTGTTCAGATGAGTCAAAATAAATGATAGAGCTAGCAATAAAAAACAGCAATATGTCTAAACAGTGACTCTCCCCAAGCTCTAAAACCCGTGAGATCAGGCCAGCAGACCACCACCCATCTCTCTGCTGCACAATATGCTCAGATCAAACTCTTCATTGCAATGCTTGAAAGGCTCCTACTCCCCAAGGAAAATAATAGATGGTCAGAAAACTGTGTGCTAAGTTCAGAAACTATTTCAGATGTAGTGTACCGTGCCTAAAAAGAAAGCAAACTTGAATTCAGAGATGAAGCCATTGAGGGCCCCTCTATATTTTCTTTGGCCTCCACACAGACTGATTACATCATCTCAGTTTTTACTATTCATCTACTGCTGTTCTGAGTTTAAAGCTGTATTTCAAAGATGGGAGAAGTTCTGGTCAATCAATGAGGGGATTCCTCTGGGAATTCCGCACCTTTGGCTATTGATTAAAGCAGCTTAACTTATGCAAAATGACATCAGTAGTCATGCATGCCTTTAAAATTTACACTTGGTGAATTCAGGACTCTAAAAATTAAAATAAATTCATAAATAAATAAATAATCTCCTAAGTAGAAACAGAATTACAAAATAGCTGGGAAAAAAAATTGTGCTGTTTCTTTTGCCACAGAAAATTGCAACTCACAGAGTGGCTGAGGCCGGAAGGGGCCTGTGGAGGTTGTCTGGTTCAACCAACCACTCTATCAGGGTCACCTAGAGCTGGTTTCCCAGGACCAGGAACACATGGCTTTTAAATATCTCCAGGGATGGATCCTCCACAACAGCCCTGTGCCAGTGCTCAGTCACGTTCACAGTGAAAGTGTTTTGTGATGTTCACGCAGACCTGCCTGTGTTTCAGTTTGTACTCATTGCATTTTCTTAAATTTCAGCTATCGAGATTTCGTGGGTGGAATTCTGGGGGAGCTACAACTACTCACACTGACTTTTGTAATGCACCATGCAGAGATAGGGAGAAGTCAGGAAAGACAGCATACACAAGGAGCCAAAACTTCTGAATTACTGACTCTGACATTGATTCGCACAAAGTGTTTACAGCAAAATTCTGTGTAACCGCTTTACAGAAAAGATGGGGCTCAGCATAAGTGAGTTAAGCCATGATCTAACATACACCAGCTCACCTGGGGTTGTGAATTAAGTACCTGAAGGTTGCTGAAATCATCGGTTTATCTAGTTTAGTTTAGTTTAAACTTCAGCATAACAGTAACTCTGTAAGTAGGTCACATGGTTACTGGATCCTTTTTGGAGGATGTGCAGTTCCACCCTTACGGGGCTGAAGTCGCCTTTGGTGTGGAAGACCAAGTTCACTCAGCAGAGTTGGACACTGGTTGTGCTGTATCCTGCCCTGGGAGAGTGCCATGGTTTGTCATGGGGTTACGCAATGCCAGACTCGCAGGAGGGTGGAAGTGGGTCACCAGTCTACGCAAATATAGGTTTCAGTCACAGTGAAACAGCAGCAGAAGTCAAGCTCCTGGCTCATGCACTGTCATTCCAGAGATACACTTAAAAATCCTTTCCCCTTTTCCATTTTGGCCCGACAAATTTTCTGAGATGCCGCTTTTTGCTACCTCTCTTTTTCATTGAAATGTACCCTTTTTCTAATAGATGTATGGTACATGTTTGCAGTAATTACAGGAGATGTTGTCCTTTTCATTTATGCCTGTGCAATCCAGTTTGACATCATGTCATAAAAGTTTATGTGTTATGTTCTCTGAGCTCCTTACTAATATCCCTGGCATTCTCCCTGGCTATCCAAAATCAATACTATTGCTCCTCTCTCAATAAAAAATGGAGTGTTGAACAGGGTCCAAATGTGCACACTGACAATTTGCAGCAATTAGATGCTGAGCTAACAAATGACCACCCCACAGGGTGATAAAGCAGGACCAGAAGGATCACTGATGTCTTTCATAGGGAAGCCTATGAATAACTGGGACTCCTGAGAAGTGGATTCACTCTCTGTCCCTGTTTCTCTCATTGGACAGTTACAGAAATAGTGAAATCAGGCATTCAAATTAGGAGCCTTGGAAATCAATTTTTACTTGCAGCCGGCGGATTGTAATCAATGTTAATTAACCAAATGCCTTTGCAGGTCAGGCTACACTGAGAGAGCAACTGCATATATGTTTGACCAAGGCAACTGATTTTGCTGTTCTTCAGAAAGTGACAGTGATGCCTTTGTGAGCTGCAACAGAATATAAGATCAGGGAAAACAAAATGGAGAGAATTCAAGTCCTTTTGGAAAACATGCCTTCAGGGATAGAGGAAACATCAGCGAACAGCTCATTTATGGAATTGGCAGTGGGATGGTGCAGTGCTGACCCTGTGGCTCCTAGTTCGAATTCAAGCCTAGTTACTTCATTTTTTTCAATGAACTATTCAAAACAAACATTTTTTTTTCAGGTCAAGTTCAGGGGAAAAAGTGCTGAATCAGAAGTGGCACCCACAATGTAACAGTCTTCACAGATTTCTCTTGTGCATTTGATGCTATTCATAAAGGCCTGTTTCTTCTAAGACTGCAATTGGGAGAGCATTTTAAATTTCCATGATTAAAAAAAAAAGAAAAAAAGAAAAAAAGAAAAGAAAAGAAAAGTTGTCATTGCTGCAGAAAGATTGCAAATGTGAATAAAATATACTCCAAAAGCTAGAAACCAAAAGATTCTATATTTTTAAAGGGTAGGAGAACACTAAGGGAAGGGCTACATCCTGGTGTTTGGACCCAGGTTTGGCAACACTGCACTCCTGAAAGGACAGCCAAAGACTGAACAAACCTACAGGCTGAGTTATCTTGTCTTTTCCCAAAATGCTTGCTACCAGATGGGTGGACACAGTCAGAGAAAGCTGATACTGCTCCTGCGTGGGTTATACCTGTTTTTTCAGATACACAAAGGAGTTTATTTTCTAGTGCTGACAGACTATTGCCCATTCCTGACACAAGACTCTTTAAAAATTCACAGTGCAAGAGAAGGAAAATAGACTGCAAAGCAGGATTTATATACTTGCCTATATGCAAATCCTGCTGCATTGATCCATGAATTTAGTGAATAAAGCTGTCTTTCCAGGGATCTTTGACTGGTATAAAAATTGAGGGTTTCAATGAACTCTGAGTAGCACAAGAGTGAACTCTAGATAGCACCAGAAAATATTGTTTTTCCTCAGGCTTAGTGGGGGTCTTGATTGCAAACCTGCTATGACAGGGACCTTTTCTGTTGGGTGTTTGCACTCTGAAGCCACTGAGACATGGTTTCCAATTAGTCCTTCTAAGCACAGCAAAGGTACATAGGCATTAATGCAAAACTGGTATGAAAAACTTGGTCTAAGAAAAGGCAAAACCACTAATACAATGTGCTATAGGCACGGGAGTAGGTAAAACTCTGATTTTCATGGTCACAGTTACCACGTGACTGTTGTTCAGTTGTCGCTGTATCTAGCTGGAATAACAATAATTCTTTCTGTCCCTTCTCTTGCAGAACAGGATTCTTTCTTTTATGGATTTGCATAACATCTGCGACAACCAGGGCTGAGGTGTACAGGCAAGGAGGTGTCTTGACTCCACAGAGGGGTTTTTTGGATTGCTTAGATATCATATGAAATTATTAACTGGGGGGGGCAGGGGGAAGTTGTTGACTAGACTTTGAAGTTTATAAAACAGAATTTCTCTCTCATCCTTCAGATATTTTGAGGTTGTTGTTTTTTTCTAGGGTATGTAAGGGAATATGGACAGCATATGCCAGGAGTGTAATCCGGCCCAGTTTTGTTACAGACATGGCCTACCACTACCAGGAGAAAAAGGCAGTCTCTGCCGAATGCTAGTGCTACAGGAGGTAGCCACGGAGGCACCCCCTGTGCTTCATGTAGTATGCTACACAAACACACAGGGGAGTGATCTGTTGGAGAATTCAGAGCTCCAGGAGCAAGAGTAAATGCAGACTGCCTTCTGGTGCAGAAAGCTGGAAGCCATTCC
>NW_010413310.1:73872-77193 GCF_000710305.1 Buceros rhinoceros silvestris | reverse complement strand
TGCTTCAAAAGAAAAAGAAAACAAAACAACAAAACCCACGGGACCTAATCTTCCAAGCACATATTTGCTGACAATAAGCATCAAATCTACCACTCTAGGTATTCCTAGAGCAGTCTGGATAAAAAAAGCAAGCCTCCTTTTCTCTTTTTCGTTTTAAAATGAGCTGGATTCTACCTTTCCGTGAAGCAGAAACTTCATTCCTACCTAAGCATGTGGACCATTCCTACCTAAGCATGTGGTAAAATATCTGTAACCCACAGGCTTATACAGAGCTCTTACCACAGAAGAGTTAAGTGTAACTGATCTGCAAGAGGGGTCATTTCATTTGTGATTTACAATACACAACAAAAAATTTTCACATAATGTAATACTGTAAAAGCCTCGGTGTCGTCTACTCTTACTCAGTCCTGGACTGTAAACTGGAGGCCTCTGACAGGCATTAATAAGTTTATCACAGAGGCAACTGTGAAACTTACAGCGTAGGAGAAGTTTCACTGCTTTTGTACCTGGCTTGCTCCTTCAGGGGAGTTTTAGTGAATCCTAAAACCTGAGCCGTAATCCTAGAAACTCCTCAGATGAAAATGCATCAGCCAGTTGATACCACATCAGAATTACCACTAAGACTTCTCTAGGTTGTAAGTTGTTTGTCAAATGCCATGTCAGCTGAAAGGCAGCTTGCAGCAGCCATTTAAGTTGGTGGCAGGATTGAATGTCCTAGTGTATGTAGAAGGTCTTGTGCCTAATGTAAAGAAATAATAACACGATTATTTAAAAAAAAAATTAATTAATTTTTTTTGTTATTAAAAATCTACTGACAATAACATTTGAAAAAGGGTTTGGTTTGTTCCAGGTTCAATACTGAGGTGAGGCTGATCTGTAAAGTTTGAATTTTGATTTATTTTTAAGCAAATTTAAATGAGCTTCTATGTCTAATAAGAGGTTCGAGAACAGACCTTCAGAATCTTCAGTTAGAATTTGCTTAGAGATTTTGAACACATTTGAAAACAGCAGTAGTCAGAGCATGCCAAATTCCAGCAGTTCTGGATTAACAGCGGTTTCAAAGAGGGGCAGTTTCAGATGACATGAGCAATCCAACATTATGCAATTCCAGAAGACAAGTCAGCAGAAAAGTGGATGAAAAGCACCATGAACTTTCTTCAGTGCAACTGGGATGTCTCCCATGCAGGTCCACCGAGATAAATCAAATACATATCAACCTTTTTCTTTCCATAAAAGGAAAAAAAAGATACTTTCACTGGACATCTTTTATCTTTGCAAAACAAAACATGATTTCACGCCTAACAAATATCTGGAGGTAACTGTCATTGATGACTCAGTTTATTATGACTTCTCAGTTGGTTACATGATAATAACAATCTTGTGTCGAATTCATTTCACATCTCTTGATCATAGAGAAGTTTGATTTGTACAGACACAAAGGTGTTAAGATTTAAAGTTTCAATCTGCTGACGGCTCCCAAGTATTTCAGACTTGTGAGCATTGCCAATTTTCAGACTTCCTCTGGATCTTCACAGAAGCTCAGCAGTGCAGGGGCTGAAAACACTTCTCATTTCTGGAGTCACCCCACCCAAGAGAGTTTTCACTGATGGAACGTTTTGCTGAACTGAAGTCAGGAAACTACACACGCACGCACACAGACAAACACACACGTGCAATCACCCCATTGCTGCTAGCACAGCTGAAACCTATACCCAGGTATTACCAAAGGATTAACAAACTCCACAGTGAAACCCACATTCAGAGCAGTCCTGGAACACATCAAGTATTTAAGAGACACTTGCAAAAACATCCTCATTTCTTATTCACCGAAGACAGAGCATTCAGCAAGATTTTGCAAGATTGAGGCCTTTCAAAGAGTAACCTTCTACTACTTCATGGGTATCACTTTATCCATCACTTGGGATACCTTTTGGGTATCCCAAATGGTTCAGCCCATATGAAGAACACCTTGTCCAAACAACTGACATACGTCCTGGTCCCTTGAGTAGTTCCTTAAGATGTTTCTGTAAAGGGATCATTTCACCCAACATTGAAATAGAGCCTCCCTTGCAGTATAACCTGGCAACTATTTCATGGCACAGAGCAATGCTTTATAACAGATTAAAATGGATAGTGAAGGCCATGAGAAATAACCCTTCCTTAACAGCAAGTGGGTCAGAAACTTACCTGCGTGTTCTAGAAAGCATTTGTTTTAAGTGGAGTATAACTCAATGTCCCAGTGGGTCAGACACCAAGGCTTTGCTGATTTAATTAATACTAAAACACAGAGAATAGATGAGGATTGCATTCAGCATTCAGTCTCTAGAATTTCTATTTCTCATTTTCAGGCCATGAAACATTTCTGGAGCTCACCACACAGATGATGCACCATGCTATAGAGCAGAGTAAACATGGCTCTGGATGAAAACTGTGTTACTTAGCAAAAGGCTAGGAATTATTTTTGAGAGTATACCAACAGGTAGAATGAGCATCTGGGTTTTTTTTTAGAAAAGTGGTCTCCCATACATTCTTTGTATCACAGTGCTATTTTTCTAATGCCTTCACCAGTCAAATTCCTGTTGGCACAAATACCTGTAAGGTTTGCCATTGGATGAGTTCATTGTCATGTATTTCCCAGCAGAATTCCAGTGATATTTTCAAAGCCACAAAGCAATGCAAGTGAGTTTTACCTTACTGACGCACCAGTTTGGTGTTAACTACGGGTTCTGTGGAATAAAAAACTTACTAAATGTAAAAAATGCAATCACTTTTGATTGATTGACATTTTTTTTTTTGTTAGGGGTGACAGCCAGACTTACTCACAAGCCAGTTTTCTTTCAGCAGACTCATTTAATATTGGCCAAGTGATAATGGCCATATCAGTGCTAGACCTTCTTCTCCAGTTTCCTTCTTCCCATAGTTCCTTCTTCAAGTGCCTTGGTCATCGAACCATGGATGGCCAGAGCAAAGGATCTGGACACTGTTATCAACCCTTCAACTTTCAGAGAATTCAGGAAAATCAGAAAATGTGTCTTAAATTGGTGAAGAGAACTGGGCACTTTCAAAGAGTAATTCAGAGCTGACAGAGTCTCAGCTATCCTTCCACAGTCTACAACAGAGCCAACCTGTGTTGAGGAAGCCCCTAAATTAGAGGCTTCTGTGCAAACGTCTGAAATTGGGTAGGATGAACAAGGACCAAAATGTACGTTACCATTTCAGAACATGATTTGGTTTCCAGAAACTCAGAAGTTAGTTCTTTAGCATTCTTGTGAAAAACAGAGGTAGTATTATGCATCGCTGTAAAGCAATCTGTTTCCCTAC
>NW_010413310.1:67878-73773 GCF_000710305.1 Buceros rhinoceros silvestris | reverse complement strand
AGGATCACCAGCTCATTAAAGTATATCTTTAGTATATTTTTGTTATTGTATTATGCCATATGTAGAAAACAGTCAAAGCAGACAGGGAAACATGTTCAGGCATAGTTTTATCCACAACACATATACAATGGCTGTATTGCCTGCAGCTACAAATGGAAGCAATGAGGGAGATACCAAGCAAAAAAGTCTGCCCCCCAAATGTCATTCCAGCACTTATCTGGAAGAAAACGTAAAATAAGTCCAAGAGAGTCTTTAAAAATGTTGGATGCAGACTTGAGGGGGAGAATAATGGAGATGGAATTTTCCTGGAACTTGCAAAAGAAAGAAGGGCTAGTGGAGCCTGGAAGTGACACAGGGTTTGGTGACAAAAAACAAGATCAAAGAGACAAGCTAAAACCGATAGTGACAAAAATTATCTGTGAAAAGAAGCTAAAGGCAAAACAGAGCCAAGCAAAGTAATCCCATAAAATCCTCTACCGTGAGCATTCTGGGGCTGAAATTTTGCTTTCTCTTTATTTTGCAAGACGTAACCTTCAGTTAGAAAATACTTGTATTAAATAATTTCTCTCTAAAAAGACTATTTTCTGTATTAAAACTGCAGTGTGTTTCCCAGTCTCTCCAAGCAGTTCTTGGTTTCTTGTGCTCTTGCTCTCAAATAAGGGCTAAACTCTGTGACCTAGTAATCACAAAGCAGATGCTGGCAAATGAATACAGTCCCATGCAAGGTAATCAGAGATTGTGCTGCTCACTATGTCTAAAAATTAAAATGCAGCTGTTGAGAAATTGATGTAGACTAACTACCGTAGCCAGGAGTTAAATTAGTCAAAACTGGCCTAGATCTTGGGTTCCTGGAAGATCAGAGCTAGCTTTCAGCTTGTGTCTCAACTGCAAAACAATGACATTTTCTCTTCTCAAGACAGCAGACAGACCAAAACAACACCCCTGGTAAGACACAATTCTTTAAACAAGAGATTTTCTTCACTAAGTCTTATGTCCAAAGTTTTCAGATGATTCTGTGTAACTCTTTATTATTAACTGTTTCACCAGTGAAAGAAGTAGTTGAGGAAAAATAGGGAGAGGCTGTACCAAATATCACTGCATACCGAACACAGCATACATGGAATCTGTTGCAAACTGCATCCTGTTTGGGTATCTCACTTGGTTTAATTTTTGGCTTGTTTATGGGAAAGGACGACTGCTGTGACTGGTCTTCCTGAGCTATCTCCCTTTTTACAGGGAAAAAAAATATTTGAAAACGCTTTAACAAGGCCAAGGAAAGTAAGAGAATTACCTAAAGCACAAAAAACCCTCTCAAAACCAAAGTGTCAAAGTAGATATGATTTCTGCCCCCACTCAAATAATAAAGTAGTTGATGACATTGCTGCATATTTTTGTAATCAAAAGCAGCCATATACTCGTGAAATTAAAGTATTATTTTCATCAGAAAAGACGAACTTTTTTGTAATGAAGCTGATGTTGGACAATAGTCAGTATTAGGAATAAATGTTGAAAGGCACATTGCAAAGTTTGATACAAAAGCCTGTCCTATTTACAGTTTCATGGACGATCTAGAAAAAATATCTGAACCATCCTATCAATAGAAAAGAGAAGTAATTAAAATTTGCTGAAAACAGAATGAAAATCCAAAGTCATGTCAGCTTTGAATCTCATTTAGCAGAAATGAATGATTAAATGTTCTTCATGTTTCAGGAGGTCTGGCAGGCCAAACCTTTAAGCTGTTAGAAACAGAGTGGAAACCCAGAACCGAGCTGCAAAGGCTGCTCTTTGTATTCAGTGCTCATCATTTCATTTCAGGCTGATTCATCCTCTGATTTTTCTTTTAAGAGTAAGGTAAATGAGGAGTTATTCTCAAACCAGAGTTTGGTTTTTTCAGGATGAGGTCTACTTCCAGATAAATAATTTGCTGTTTTTAAATGAAATTCATAGAAGTTTGGGATGTTTGTGTTTGATTATTTTAGGGGTGAAACATACAGCAGAAAACAAGGGAAGGACAATGTTTTAGGTTTTGCAAACCACAAACAACACTAGCTTCTATTTATTTATTGTTCAGAAAAACTGTTTGCATCCAACAGGTTTCTCCGGGCACACTTTTTGGGAAACACTGGCAATGGGTTTTGCCATAAATGACTTCACTCCCAGAAATCTGTTTGCAATGAGTAATAATAACAATGAAGATGACATCAAGGACTAAAATACTCCAGAAAATTGGGGCCTGTTCTCAGCTCACAGGGTATGTAAACACTGGATATATATGTAGCATGGCAATATCTTATAGTCTTGCCTGCAAAAATTCAACAAGATAACTTTTTCTCCACACAGAACATGAAATTGTGAAAAGACAACTGTACTTAAAATTCTGTTATCCTTCTTATTCTGCTGCATTGGAACTACTGAGCGAAAGTCTAATCTTTCAGGTTATAGCCGGTGTCCCTTGCCCATTTCAACAGCAGGACATGCTCTCTTCAAAAGCATCTGTGGAGGCTGCAAGTCAAAGCCACTGATGAAAGCTGAGTCTCCTGTCTGTACTGTGTGTTAAGCTCTAGTCCTGCTCTCTTTTATCTGGCTTTCTGTAGAGTTTACAATTGCTGCAAGGAAACAGCTTGCGAATTTTCACTTTTCCTCAGCTTTAATTTCACAGCATATGTGTTCTCTGCATAGAGACCTGACTACGGGGGCTCCTCAACCAAACTCCCTGAACACTCACAACATCTAACTTTGGAAGCAACATTTTGCCTAGAACCACATTATCACCACAACTTGCTCAGGCTATCTATTGTCTAAGGGATGCTTGTGAGGGGGCAAAAAGACTGTGGAAACTCCTGCACTCTCTTTTCCATGTAGTTAGTAACAGCAGGTTCACAAATTTTGAGAGGTTGTCTAAGCTAGTCTTAAGGACTGCCTCAGTAAGGTTAACAGATTACAGGAAAGAGAATAACAACACTTAAGCCTTCATCTTTGAAGACGTATCCAGAAAGAGCAGTAAACTATTTGGAATAAAAGTCTGAGCTGCACTGAGCTCACAGCAGGGGAAATCAGGCAGGAAGAATGCAACCATCTGCTCATCAGATGAATGTGACAATCCCAGCCCACGGTGCCCAATGCCCCAGGCAACTGGAGGGCTGAGCTCACTCACACAGCCGTGGAGATAAGCAGGTAGAGCCAAAGGGCATTGGGGTTCCTCAGAAGTCTCCACACTGGTTGGAAGGTCAGTTTTTTCCCTCCTCGTTTTGTCACCCACAAGGTGAGGTGCTTTGTTTACGTCCTCACAGAGGTGGTCATAGCAGACTCCTTTTTTAAAAAAAGAAAAAAATTCATGAAGGGACAGCTCAGACTCCAGATTTGTGGCCTAGGATTGCACTTTTTTTCTGTTTGCTCAATTTCTGTGAGTACAGTCTGGTGTTACAGGGGTATTCTTTGTTTCTCAGGTGCCTGCAGGGGTCAAGACTTGGCATAAGTTTACATTCCCTATAGCATGCCCCAGGCCATAGCCTGTCTACATTTAATCTGCATGAACTCTGAAGCACTCCAGCTGGATCCATGAAAGGCATTGGGAAGGGGTGGGGGCAGGGGGGACGGGAGAGGGGCGGGAGGCTTTGTGTCTTGTGAGAGAATCACACCTAATCTCAGTTGACCCCATTAAGAACGGCTGACCTGTAGGTACATGTTCTCTCTTGGTTTGGACTGCTGCTGTTTATTTTCTGAAATCTCCCAACCGAGAAAGCAATCCTGGGATGCCATTAAGCCTTTTGGGGCTTAGCTTTGCCAGCATGCTCTTTCTGTGATAATGGTGCTCTATGTACACACTTAAACACAGAAAGGATATGTGTGCTGGGCACTAATGAAGTGAGTTTGTATCTTGGTTTTACATGTGTGTATTCATCCTGCCCAATGCTCCCTGGAGAAGCCATGAGAACCAGTGCTCCCTCTTGTTGCCTTACTTAACCTGACCCACAGGTACAAACAGCATTTTGCTGTACTGTGTTACACAGCAGAGTGGGAACTGTTGCAGATTTGGGGCTGTACAGGGAAGACCATCTCAGGTGGAAGGTGTCTCAGAGCCAGATTCTGTAGAAAGGAAAATGGTGGGATAAGGTCTTGGGTAAAAATAGAACTTAAAGAAGTGAATGGGTTTGCAACCCAATCGATTACTATGGCAAAATATTTGCTCCATTCAAACACTTGAACGGTTTCCAGGGATAAGGCATCTCTGATGAAGATGATGAAGAAGATGAGAGAGTAGGAAGGAATAAACAAATTAACATTGGAGATGAAAGGTTTTTTTAAAGTGTGATACCAGAATTCAGTAAAGCAACCCTAGGAGCCCGTAGAGCTGCTCAACACAGGTACATGAAGTGGGAACACTATGGCAGAGAGACGTTTGTCATCTTATCCTGCACAAATATCACTGAGTACGTGTGCTTCAGAGCAAGGTACAATAACTATGTAATGGACTAACCTGGAATAACCTGACCTCCAAAGAAGCTTGCTCTTAGCCCCCCGCTCGATTAGTGATTTTTGCTTTAGAGCTTTAGGGTTTATAAGACACATTTGTTTTTCTTGCCTAATAATGATGAATCTTTTAAGTATCCCTGTGCTGTCTGATGCTTGAATAGAGCTTGTTATGCCCTTAATCTCAGTGATACAGTACATCGGCCCAGATACCCAGTAGCCTTCCATGTAAGAATGCATGCTTTTGTGTTTTGTGGAGAGGAAATAAGAATACCGCTTCCCCACATCCACACAAAAATGTTATTTTAAAGGAACAAAGCCTGCAACAGACCATTTTTCACCATCCCAATGCATAACTCTGAAATCTTTCCTCAGCCTCACTCCTACAGCTGCTTCCCAGAGCCTCGGTCCTCCCCACTGCCCAGCACAGGTCCAGGGATCTTCTGTCCTTCCTATGGGTCATAAAGGTGACTCCCAGCCTGGCCATACCCCATGGCATCCTAGGCACCGTGCATGTGCCCCCATCCAGCCCCAGGGTTGTGGATGGCTGCGGCAACACCTTCTGTGCCTCATCAGAAGGCCTCCCCGGGATTTCGAGGACCACGGCATAGCCTGTGAATTTGGGGGTGATTTTTTCAAGTCTTTTTACTTGAGCAAACAAAGGAAAACCACCCAGAACAAATAACAGCAATTATTGAAATGTAAGTTACAATATAGTGCTGCCATCAGAACTGCTACCAAATAAAAAGGTTATTTCATCACTGTCTTGTTTTTTAGTTTTTCGAGGAAAAGTTAAGTAGAAACCTTTGCATTGTGGGCTACTTTGTAGTCTCTGCCACGGCCTTCTGTTGCTCTTCACAAGGCAATTTTTCTTTTGGTGCAAGTTGGCAGGTGTTATCCACACACTCTGCAGATAATGCAGTAATCACACAGAATTGCTTTAAGTCCTTCCTTCCAGCTGCTTGATCATGTTCAACAGCAAAAGGTACATTTCTTAATACTCATTATCCGTGTAAGCAAATGCTGTAGCTGTGGCAAGGATCTAATCAGCTCAAGAATAAAAAAGAAATTAATCAATGAAACACGCTATTTAAACTGTGATCTGCCATTTTTTAAAGAAATCATTCAACCTATTATATGAAATAAAAGTCCAAGTAAAAAAGGAAACCTAAGAACATCTTTCTTTTTGTTTTCATTAAACGTTTATTAATCTGGGTAGAGCTTTTTAAGGGTTTTCAGCATTTATTTGCTAGGAAGTTATCAGGAATGTTTTTAAAGTATTTTAGAGCCATCATATCTATTTAGGAAGACTTAAGAAATATTTCGAGACCATGTATGCCTTGATTGCTGTCTCTCCATAAAAAATTCTTAAGCCCATCAGATTCATGATAGTAGTACTCACACTACTGAGCTGCTGAGTGGCTA